>NW_027182865.1:217500-340000 GCF_041146395.1 Eulemur rufifrons | reverse complement strand
AGGGTTATCTGTTAAAGGTATCATTTATGCTTAGCGCACGGGCCCTGTCGGCATTAGGCTGGGGGGAGGTTAGGGGGCTGGGATTGTCACCGGGAACCCACTGTATCGGACTCTGGGTATGGGCCCGTGGATTTCATGCAGGACACAGTGGTAGAGCCTCCTTTCACACATGGCACGGGAGGATTGCAGGCTTTCTAAACTCTAAGAAAGCAAGAAGTCTGAGAATTAGATTTAGGGTTAGGATTATGGTTAGGGTTCAGGATGAAGTGTAGTGTTATGGTGAGGGGATAGGGTTACAGATTAGGGTTACGGTTTAAGGTTACTGTTAGGTTTAACGGTTACAGTTCGTTTTGGGGTTGAGGTTTGCGGATAGGGTTAAGATGAGGGGTCAGGGTTTGGTACAGGGTTAGGGTTGTGTTCGGTTTAGGGTTGAAGATTAGGATTAGGGTTAGGATTAAAGGTTAGCATGAGAGTTAACGGTTAAGATTAAGGTTAAGGGTTAGGGTTAGGGTTTAGGTTTAGGGTTAAGGGTTAGGGTTAGTTTTAGGGTTAGAGTTATGTGTTAGGGTTTGTGTTAGAGGTTAGGGTTAGGTTTACTGTTCGTGGTTAGAGTTACGTTTAGGGGTTAGCATTAGGGTTAGGGATTAGGTTTAGGGTAAGTGTTTAGAGTTAGTGTTGGGCTTTAGGCTCGGGGCTTAGGTTCAGGGTCAGAGGTTAGGGTTGGTGGTAGGGCTTAGATTTAGCGGTCAGTTTAAGGGCACAGGACCTGGTTAATCTACGGTGAGAGGGGTGTGGTCGGAGTCACCACAAAAGCACAACATCATTCCCTGGGCCTTGGGACAAAACCTACATGCAGGACTCAGGCAGAGCCTCATCTCACACATGGCATGGCTGTATTGTAGGCTTGCTTCACTCTGGGAATGGAAGTAGTGTGAGAATTAGGGTTAGGTTTGGGGTTAGGGGTTTCGAGTTAGGGGTTAGGTTTCGAGTCAGGGTCAGGTGCTAGGGATTAGTGGTTAGGTTTAGAGTTAGTGTTAGGGGTTAGGTGTTAAGTCTGGGTTGGGGGCCAGGGTTAGGTTTAGGGTTGGGGTTAGCGTTAGGGTTAGGGGTTAGGGTTAAGGGATAGGGTTAGGGTTAAGGGTTAGGCTTAGGGTTAGGGTTCAGGGTTAGGGTTAAGGTTTAGGGTTAGAGTCAGGGTTAAGTGTTAGGGTGAGGCTGAACAGTTAGGGTTAGGGTTAGGGGGTTAGGAATAGGGTTAGGGTTAAGGGTTAGGTTTATGGTTCAGGTTTAAGGTTAGGATTAGGGGTTAGGGTTAGTGTTAACTGTAGGTCAGTGTTGGGGTTAGATCTCTAGGCATTAGCGTATAGGTTAGGGTTAGGGTTAAGTAGGGTTATGTTTAATGGTTAGGATTGGGATTAGCGTTAAGGGTTAGGGTTAAGCTTTAGGGGTTATGACTAAGGATCAATGGTTAGGGTTATTTTTAGGCGTAGGGTTAGGGTAAGGGTTTTAGGGTTAGTGTTAGTGTTGTCGGTAGGGTTAAGGTTAGGGTTGGCGTTTCAGAATTAGGGATTAGGTGTTATGGTTATGGCTAGGAGTTAGGGTTAGAATTACGGTATAGGGCTTGTTCTCAGGGTGTCATGCATTATCGTTAAGATAAGGGGTTAAGTTAGGGTTAGGGTGAGGTTTACGTGTTAAGGTGAGCAGTAGGATCAGGGTTAGGTGTTATGTTCTGGGTTAGGGTTATGGGTGTGGGGTAGGGTTTATGCTTAGGGCACGGGCCCTGTATGCACTAGGAGGCGAAGTTAGGGGTCTGTGATGGTCGCTGGGAGCCCACTCTATCGTACGCAGTGTATGGGCCTCTGGGTTTCATGCAGGACACTGTGGCAGAGCGGGCTTTCATGCATGGCTTAGTAGGATTGTAGGCTTTCAAAACTCTGAGAAAGCAAGTCTGAGAATTAGATTTAGGGTTAGGATTACGGTACGGCTTAGGGATGAAGATTAGCGATAGGGTGAGGGCTTAGGGTTAGGGGTTAGGGTTAGGGTTAGGGTTGTTGGCAGGGTGAAGGTTAGGGTTGGCATTTTAGAATTAGGGATGAGGTGTTAGGGTTATGGCTAGGGGTTAGGATTAGAATTATGGGATAGGGCTTCTTCTCAGGGTGTTATGCATTAAGGTTAAGATAAGGGGATAAGTTAGGGTTACGGGGAGGTTTATGTTTTAAGGTGAGCAATAGGATCAGGGTCAGGTGCTATGTTCAGGGTGAGGGTTATCTGTTAGGGGTAGTGTTTATACTTAGCGTACAGGCCCTGTCTGCACGGGGCGGGAGGCTGGGGTTAGGGGGATGGGATTGTCCCCGGGAACCCACTCTATCATACGCTAGGTATGGGCTCCTGGTTTCATGCAAGAGAGAGCTGCAGAGCCCCCTTTTACTCATGGCATGGGAGGATTTTAGGCTTTCTAAACTCTAAGAAAGCAAGAAGTCCGAGAATTAGATTTAGGGGTAGGATTATGATAATGTTTAGGGTTAGGGTTAGTGTTAAGGTGGGGTCTTAGGGTTAGGGGTTAGGGTTAGAGGTTAGTGTTAGGTGTAACAGTTACAGTTAGGTTTATGGTTAAGTTTCAGGGTTAGGGTTAAGGTTTGGGTTTAGCGTTTGGCACAGGGTTAGGCTTCAGTGTTAGCTTTATGGTTAAAGATTAGGATTAGGGTTAGTGTGAGGGTTAATGGTAAGGGTCAAGATTAAGGGTTAGGGTTGGGGTTAGGGTTAGGTTTAGGGTTAGGGCTTAGGGTTAGGGGATAGGATTAGGGTTAAGTGTTGGGCTTATGGTTAGGGTTAAAGTTTAGTGTTAGGGTTAATGTTTAGTGTTATGGTCCAGTTTAAGTGTTAGGGTGAGGGTTAACAGTTAGGATTAGGCTTAGGGGTTAGGGATATAGTGAAGGTTCAGTGTTAGGGTTAGGTTTAGGGTTCAGGGTTAGGGTTAGCTTTAGGGGTTATGGTTAGGGTTAGGTGTTAGGTTAGTGTCAGGGTTAGGTCTGGTCGTGAGGGTAAGGTTTAGGGTTAGCTTTAAGAGCTAGGGTTAGGTTTAATGGTTAGGATTAGGATTACGGTTAAAGGTTAGGGTAATGCTCAGGGGTTAGGGTGAAGGGTGAAGGGTTAGGGCTTTTGTTAGGCATAGCGTTGGGGTTAGAACTAAGGGTTCCTGTCAGTGTTAGGGTTGTAGGCAGCGTTACGGTTAGGCTTAGCGGTGGAGAATTAGGGTTAGGGATTAGGTGTTACAGTTATGACTAGGTGATAGGGTTAGAATTATGGGATAGGGGATGTTCTCAGGGAATGGGTTATGCATTAACGTTACGTTAAGAGGTTAAAGTTAGGCTCACGGTGAGGTTTACGAGTTAAGGGGAGAAATAGGAACAGGGTTAGGTGCCATGTTCAGGGTTAGGGTTATCTGTTAAAGGTATCATTTATGCTTAGCGCACGGGCCCTGTCGGCATTAGGCTGGGGGGAGGTTAGGGGGCTGGGATTGTCACCGGGAACCCACTGTATCGGACTCTGGGTATGGGCCCGTGGATTTCATGCAGGACACAGTGGTAGAGCCTCCTTTCACACATGGCACGGGAGGATTGCAGGCTTTCTAAACTCTAAGAAAGCAAGAAGTCTGAGAATTAGATTTAGGGTTAGGATTATGGTTAGGGTTCAGGATGAAGTGTAGTGTTATGGTGAGGGGATAGGGTTACAGATTAGGGTTACGGTTTAAGGTTACTGTTAGGTTTAACGGTTACAGTTCGTTTTGGGGTTGAGGTTTGCGGATAGGGTTAAGATGAGGGGTCAGGGTTTGGTACAGGGTTAGGGTTGTGTTCGGTTTAGGGTTGAAGATTAGGATTAGGGTTAGGATTAAAGGTTAGCATGAGAGTTAACGGTTAAGATTAAGGTTAAGGGTTAGGGTTAGGGTTTAGGTTTAGGGTTAAGGGTTAGGGTTAGTTTTAGGGTTAGAGTTATGTGTTAGGGTTTGTGTTAGAGGTTAGGGTTAGGTTTACTGTTCGTGGTTAGAGTTACGTTTAGGGGTTAGCATTAGGGTTAGGGATTAGGTTTAGGGTAAGTGTTTAGAGTTAGTGTTGGGCTTTAGGCTCGGGGCTTAGGTTCAGGGTCAGAGGTTAGGGTTGGTGGTAGGGCTTAGATTTAGCGGTCAGTTTAAGGGCACAGGACCTGGTTAATCTACGGTGAGAGGGGTGTGGTCGGAGTCACCACAAAAGCACAACATCATTCCCTGGGCCTTGGGACAAAACCTACATGCAGGACTCAGGCAGAGCCTCATCTCACACATGGCATGGCTGTATTGTAGGCTTGCTTCACTCTGGGAATGGAAGTAGTGTGAGAATTAGGGTTAGGTTTGGGGTTAGGGGTTTCGAGTTAGGGGTTAGGTTTCGAGTCAGGGTCAGGTGCTAGGGATTAGTGGTTAGGTTTAGAGTTAGTGTTAGGGGTTAGGTGTTAAGTCTGGGTTGGGGGCCAGGGTTAGGTTTAGGGTTGGGGTTAGCGTTAGGGTTAGGGGTTAGGGTTAAGGGATAGGGTTAGGGTTAAGGGTTAGGCTTAGGGTTAGGGTTCAGGGTTAGGGTTAAGGTTTAGGGTTAGAGTCAGGGTTAAGTGTTAGGGTGAGGCTGAACAGTTAGGGTTAGGGTTAGGGGGTTAGGAATAGGGTTAGGGTTAAGGGTTAGGTTTATGGTTCAGGTTTAAGGTTAGGATTAGGGGTTAGGGTTAGTGTTAACTGTAGGTCAGTGTTGGGGTTAGATCTCTAGGCATTAGCGTATAGGTTAGGGTTAGGGTTAAGTAGGGTTATGTTTAATGGTTAGGATTGGGATTAGCGTTAAGGGTTAGGGTTAAGCTTTAGGGGTTATGACTAAGGATCAATGGTTAGGGTTATTTTTAGGCGTAGGGTTAGGGTAAGGGTTTTAGGGTTAGTGTTAGTGTTGTCGGTAGGGTTAAGGTTAGGGTTGGCGTTTCAGAATTAGGGATTAGGTGTTATGGTTATGGCTAGGAGTTAGGGTTAGAATTACGGTATAGGGCTTGTTCTCAGGGTGTCATGCATTATCGTTAAGATAAGGGGTTAAGTTAGGGTTAGGGTGAGGTTTACGTGTTAAGGTGAGCAGTAGGATCAGGGTTAGGTGTTATGTTCTGGGTTAGGGTTATGGGTGTGGGGTAGGGTTTATGCTTAGGGCACGGGCCCTGTATGCACTAGGAGGCGAAGTTAGGGGTCTGTGATGGTCGCTGGGAGCCCACTCTATCGTACGCAGTGTATGGGCCTCTGGGTTTCATGCAGGACACTGTGGCAGAGCGGGCTTTCATGCATGGCTTAGTAGGATTGTAGGCTTTCAAAACTCTGAGAAAGCAAGTCTGAGAATTAGATTTAGGGTTAGGATTACGGTACGGCTTAGGGATGAAGATTAGCGATAGGGTGAGGGCTTAGGGTTAGGGGTTAGGGTTAGGGTTAGGGTTGTTGGCAGGGTGAAGGTTAGGGTTGGCATTTTAGAATTAGGGATGAGGTGTTAGGGTTATGGCTAGGGGTTAGGATTAGAATTATGGGATAGGGCTTCTTCTCAGGGTGTTATGCATTAAGGTTAAGATAAGGGGATAAGTTAGGGTTACGGGGAGGTTTATGTTTTAAGGTGAGCAATAGGATCAGGGTCAGGTGCTATGTTCAGGGTGAGGGTTATCTGTTAGGGGTAGTGTTTATACTTAGCGTACAGGCCCTGTCTGCACGGGGCGGGAGGCTGGGGTTAGGGGGATGGGATTGTCCCCGGGAACCCACTCTATCATACGCTAGGTATGGGCTCCTGGTTTCATGCAAGAGAGAGCTGCAGAGCCCCCTTTTACTCATGGCATGGGAGGATTTTAGGCTTTCTAAACTCTAAGAAAGCAAGAAGTCCGAGAATTAGATTTAGGGGTAGGATTATGATAATGTTTAGGGTTAGGGTTAGTGTTAAGGTGGGGTCTTAGGGTTAGGGGTTAGGGTTAGAGGTTAGTGTTAGGTGTAACAGTTACAGTTAGGTTTATGGTTAAGTTTCAGGGTTAGGGTTAAGGTTTGGGTTTAGCGTTTGGCACAGGGTTAGGCTTCAGTGTTAGCTTTATGGTTAAAGATTAGGATTAGGGTTAGTGTGAGGGTTAATGGTAAGGGTCAAGATTAAGGGTTAGGGTTGGGGTTAGGGTTAGGTTTAGGGTTAGGGCTTAGGGTTAGGGGATAGGATTAGGGTTAAGTGTTGGGCTTATGGTTAGGGTTAAAGTTTAGTGTTAGGGTTAATGTTTAGTGTTATGGTCCAGTTTAAGTGTTAGGGTGAGGGTTAACAGTTAGGATTAGGCTTAGGGGTTAGGGATATAGTGAAGGTTCAGTGTTAGGGTTAGGTTTAGGGTTCAGGGTTAGGGTTAGCTTTAGGGGTTATGGTTAGGGTTAGGTGTTAGGTTAGTGTCAGGGTTAGGTCTGGTCGTGAGGGTAAGGTTTAGGGTTAGCTTTAAGAGCTAGGGTTAGGTTTAATGGTTAGGATTAGGATTACGGTTAAAGGTTAGGGTAATGCTCAGGGGTTAGGGTGAAGGGTGAAGGGTTAGGGCTTTTGTTAGGCATAGCGTTGGGGTTAGAACTAAGGGTTCCTGTCAGTGTTAGGGTTGTAGGCAGCGTTACGGTTAGGCTTAGCGGTGGAGAATTAGGGTTAGGGATTAGGTGTTACAGTTATGACTAGGTGATAGGGTTAGAATTATGGGATAGGGGATGTTCTCAGGGAATGGGTTATGCATTAACGTTACGTTAAGAGGTTAAAGTTAGGCTCACGGTGAGGTTTACGAGTTAAGGGGAGAAATAGGAACAGGGTTAGGTGCCATGTTCAGGGTTAGGGTTATCTGTTAAAGGTATCATTTATGCTTAGCGCACGGGCCCTGTCGGCATTAGGCTGGGGGGAGGTTAGGGGGCTGGGATTGTCACCGGGAACCCACTGTATCGGACTCTGGGTATGGGCCCGTGGATTTCATGCAGGACACAGTGGTAGAGCCTCCTTTCACACATGGCACGGGAGGATTGCAGGCTTTCTAAACTCTAAGAAAGCAAGAAGTCTGAGAATTAGATTTAGGGTTAGGATTATGGTTAGGGTTCAGGATGAAGTGTAGTGTTATGGTGAGGGGATAGGGTTACAGATTAGGGTTACGGTTTAAGGTTACTGTTAGGTTTAACGGTTACAGTTCGTTTTGGGGTTGAGGTTTGCGGATAGGGTTAAGATGAGGGGTCAGGGTTTGGTACAGGGTTAGGGTTGTGTTCGGTTTAGGGTTGAAGATTAGGATTAGGGTTAGGATTAAAGGTTAGCATGAGAGTTAACGGTTAAGATTAAGGTTAAGGGTTAGGGTTAGGGTTTAGGTTTAGGGTTAAGGGTTAGGGTTAGTTTTAGGGTTAGAGTTATGTGTTAGGGTTTGTGTTAGAGGTTAGGGTTAGGTTTACTGTTCGTGGTTAGAGTTACGTTTAGGGGTTAGCATTAGGGTTAGGGATTAGGTTTAGGGTAAGTGTTTAGAGTTAGTGTTGGGCTTTAGGCTCGGGGCTTAGGTTCAGGGTCAGAGGTTAGGGTTGGTGGTAGGGCTTAGATTTAGCGGTCAGTTTAAGGGCACAGGACCTGGTTAATCTACGGTGAGAGGGGTGTGGTCGGAGTCACCACAAAAGCACAACATCATTCCCTGGGCCTTGGGACAAAACCTACATGCAGGACTCAGGCAGAGCCTCATCTCACACATGGCATGGCTGTATTGTAGGCTTGCTTCACTCTGGGAATGGAAGTAGTGTGAGAATTAGGGTTAGGTTTGGGGTTAGGGGTTTCGAGTTAGGGGTTAGGTTTCGAGTCAGGGTCAGGTGCTAGGGATTAGTGGTTAGGTTTAGAGTTAGTGTTAGGGGTTAGGTGTTAAGTCTGGGTTGGGGGCCAGGGTTAGGTTTAGGGTTGGGGTTAGCGTTAGGGTTAGGGGTTAGGGTTAAGGGATAGGGTTAGGGTTAAGGGTTAGGCTTAGGGTTAGGGTTCAGGGTTAGGGTTAAGGTTTAGGGTTAGAGTCAGGGTTAAGTGTTAGGGTGAGGCTGAACAGTTAGGGTTAGGGTTAGGGGGTTAGGAATAGGGTTAGGGTTAAGGGTTAGGTTTATGGTTCAGGTTTAAGGTTAGGATTAGGGGTTAGGGTTAGTGTTAACTGTAGGTCAGTGTTGGGGTTAGATCTCTAGGCATTAGCGTATAGGTTAGGGTTAGGGTTAAGTAGGGTTATGTTTAATGGTTAGGATTGGGATTAGCGTTAAGGGTTAGGGTTAAGCTTTAGGGGTTATGACTAAGGATCAATGGTTAGGGTTATTTTTAGGCGTAGGGTTAGGGTAAGGGTTTTAGGGTTAGTGTTAGTGTTGTCGGTAGGGTTAAGGTTAGGGTTGGCGTTTCAGAATTAGGGATTAGGTGTTATGGTTATGGCTAGGAGTTAGGGTTAGAATTACGGTATAGGGCTTGTTCTCAGGGTGTCATGCATTATCGTTAAGATAAGGGGTTAAGTTAGGGTTAGGGTGAGGTTTACGTGTTAAGGTGAGCAGTAGGATCAGGGTTAGGTGTTATGTTCTGGGTTAGGGTTATGGGTGTGGGGTAGGGTTTATGCTTAGGGCACGGGCCCTGTATGCACTAGGAGGCGAAGTTAGGGGTCTGTGATGGTCGCTGGGAGCCCACTCTATCGTACGCAGTGTATGGGCCTCTGGGTTTCATGCAGGACACTGTGGCAGAGCGGGCTTTCATGCATGGCTTAGTAGGATTGTAGGCTTTCAAAACTCTGAGAAAGCAAGTCTGAGAATTAGATTTAGGGTTAGGATTACGGTACGGCTTAGGGATGAAGATTAGCGATAGGGTGAGGGCTTAGGGTTAGGGTTAGGGTTGTTGGCAGGGTGAAGGTTAGGGTTGGCATTTTAGAATTAGGGATGAGGTGTTAGGGTTATGGCTAGGGGTTAGGATTAGAATTATGGGATAGGGCTTCTTCTCAGGGTGTTATGCATTAAGGTTAAGATAAGGGGATAAGTTAGGGTTACGGGGAGGTTTATGTTTTAAGGTGAGCAATAGGATCAGGGTCAGGTGCTATGTTCAGGGTGAGGGTTATCTGTTAGGGGTAGTGTTTATACTTAGCGTACAGGCCCTGTCTGCACTGGGCGGGAGGCTGGGGTTAGGGGGATGGGATTGTCCCCGGGAACCCACTCTATCATACGCTAGGTATGGGCTCCTGGTTTCATGCAAGAGAGAGCTGCAGAGCCCCCTTTTACTCATGGCATGGGAGGATTTTAGGCTTTCTAAACTCTAAGAAAGCAAGAAGTCCGAGAATTAGATTTAGGGGTAGGATTATGATAATGTTTAGGGTTAGGGTTAGTGTTAAGGTGGGGTCTTAGGGTTAGGGGTTAGGGTTAGAGGTTAGTGTTAGGTGTAACAGTTACAGTTAGGTTTATGGTTAAGTTTCAGGGTTAGGGTTAAGGTTTGGGTTTAGCGTTTGGCACAGGGTTAGGCTTCAGTGTTAGCTTTATGGTTAAAGATTAGGATTAGGGTTAGTGTGAGGGTTAATGGTAAGGGTCAAGATTAAGGGTTAGGGTTGGGGTTAGGGTTAGGTTTAGGGTTAGGGCTTAGGGTTAGGGGATAGGATTAGGGTTAAGTGTTGGGCTTATGGTTAGGGTTAAAGTTTAGTGTTAGGGTTAATGTTTAGTGTTATGGTCCAGTTTAAGTGTTAGGGTGAGGGTTAACAGTTAGGATTAGGCTTAGGGGTTAGGGATATAGTGAAGGTTCAGTGTTAGGGTTAGGTTTAGGGTTCAGGGTTAGGGTTAGCTTTAGGGGTTATGGTTAGGGTTAGGTGTTAGGTTAGTGTCAGGGTTAGGTCTGGTCGTGAGGGTAAGGTTTAGGGTTAGCTTTAAGAGCTAGGGTTAGGTTTAATGGTTAGGATTAGGATTACGGTTAAAGGTTAGGGTAATGCTCAGGGGTTAGGGTGAAGGGTGAAGGGTTAGGGCTTTTGTTAGGCATAGCGTTGGGGTTAGAACTAAGGGTTCCTGTCAGTGTTAGGGTTGTAGGCAGCGTTACGGTTAGGCTTAGCGGTGGAGAATTAGGGTTAGGGATTAGGTGTTACAGTTATGACTAGGTGATAGGGTTAGAATTATGGGATAGGGGATGTTCTCAGGGAATGGGTTATGCATTAACGTTACGTTAAGAGGTTAAAGTTAGGCTCACGGTGAGGTTTACGAGTTAAGGGGAGAAATAGGAACAGGGTTAGGTGCCATGTTCAGGGTTAGGGTTATCTGTTAAAGGTATCATTTATGCTTAGCGCACGGGCCCTGTCGGCATTAGGCTGGGGGGAGGTTAGGGGGCTGGGATTGTCACCGGGAACCCACTGTATCGGACTCTGGGTATGGGCCCGTGGATTTCATGCAGGACACAGTGGTAGAGCCTCCTTTCACACATGGCACGGGAGGATTGCAGGCTTTCTAAACTCTAAGAAAGCAAGAAGTCTGAGAATTAGATTTAGGGTTAGGATTATGGTTAGGGTTCAGGATGAAGTGTAGTGTTATGGTGAGGGGATAGGGTTACAGATTAGGGTTACGGTTTAAGGTTACTGTTAGGTTTAACGGTTACAGTTCGTTTTGGGGTTGAGGTTTGCGGATAGGGTTAAGATGAGGGGTCAGGGTTTGGTACAGGGTTAGGGTTGTGTTCGGTTTAGGGTTGAAGATTAGGATTAGGGTTAGGATTAAAGGTTAGCATGAGAGTTAACGGTTAAGATTAAGGTTAAGGGTTAGGGTTAGGGTTTAGGTTTAGGGTTAAGGGTTAGGGTTAGTTTTAGGGTTAGAGTTATGTGTTAGGGTTTGTGTTAGAGGTTAGGGTTAGGTTTACTGTTCGTGGTTAGAGTTACGTTTAGGGGTTAGCATTAGGGTTAGGGATTAGGTTTAGGGTAAGTGTTTAGAGTTAGTGTTGGGCTTTAGGCTCGGGGCTTAGGTTCAGGGTCAGAGGTTAGGGTTGGTGGTAGGGCTTAGATTTAGCGGTCAGTTTAAGGGCACAGGACCTGGTTAATCTACGGTGAGAGGGGTGTGGTCGGAGTCACCACAAAAGCACAACATCATTCCCTGGGCCTTGGGACAAAACCTACATGCAGGACTCAGGCAGAGCCTCATCTCACACATGGCATGGCTGTATTGTAGGCTTGCTTCACTCTGGGAATGGAAGTAGTGTGAGAATTAGGGTTAGGTTTGGGGTTAGGGGTTTGGAGTTAGGGGTTAGGTTTCGAGTCAGGGTCAGGTGCTAGGGATTAGTGGTTAGGTTTAGAGTTAGTGTTAGGGGTTAGGTGTTAAGTCTGGGTTGGGGGCCAGGGTTAGGTTTAGGGTTGGGGTTAGCGTTAGGGTTAGGGGTTAGGGTTAAGGGATAGGGTTAGGGTTAAGGGTTAGGCTTAGGGTTAGGGTTCAGGGTTAGGGTTAAGGTTTAGGGTTAGAGTCAGGGTTAAGTGTTAGGGTGAGGCTGAACAGTTAGGGTTAGGGTTAGGGGGTTAGGAATAGGGTTAGGGTTAAGGGTTAGGTTTATGGTTCAGGTTTAAGGTTAGGATTAGGGGTTAGGGTTAGTGTTAACTGTAGGTCAGTGTTGGGGTTAGATCTCTAGGCATTAGCGTATAGGTTAGGGTTAGGGTTAAGTAGGGTTATGTTTAATGGTTAGGATTGGGATTAGCGTTAAGGGTTAGGGTTAAGCTTTAGGGGTTATGACTAAGGATCAATGGTTAGGGTTATTTTTAGGCGTAGGGTTAGGGTAAGGGTTTTAGGGTTAGTGTTAGTGTTGTCGGTAGGGTTAAGGTTAGGGTTGGCGTTTCAGAATTAGGGATTAGGTGTTATGGTTATGGCTAGGAGTTAGGGTTAGAATTACGGTATAGGGCTTGTTCTCAGGGTGTCATGCATTATCGTTAAGATAAGGGGTTAAGTTAGGGTTAGGGTGAGGTTTACGTGTTAAGGTGAGCAGTAGGATCAGGGTTAGGTGTTATGTTCTGGGTTAGGGTTATGGGTGTGGGGTAGGGTTTATGCTTAGGGCACGGGCCCTGTATGCACTAGGAGGCGAAGTTAGGGGTCTGTGATGGTCGCTGGGAGCCCACTCTATCGTACGCAGTGTATGGGCCTCTGGGTTTCATGCAGGACACTGTGGCAGAGCGGGCTTTCATGCATGGCTTAGTAGGATTGTAGGCTTTCAAAACTCTGAGAAAGCAAGTCTGAGAATTAGATTTAGGGTTAGGATTACGGTACGGCTTAGGGATGAAGATTAGCGATAGGGTGAGGGCTTAGGGTTAGGGGTTAGGGTTAGGGTTAGGGTTGTTGGCAGGGTGAAGGTTAGGGTTGGCATTTTAGAATTAGGGATGAGGTGTTAGGGTTATGGCTAGGGGTTAGGATTAGAATTATGGGATAGGGCTTCTTCTCAGGGTGTTATGCATTAAGGTTAAGATAAGGGGATAAGTTAGGGTTACGGGGAGGTTTATGTTTTAAGGTGAGCAATAGGATCAGGGTCAGGTGCTATGTTCAGGGTGAGGGTTATCTGTTAGGGGTAGTGTTTATACTTAGCGTACAGGCCCTGTCTGCACGGGGCGGGAGGCTGGGGTTAGGGGGATGGGATTGTCCCCGGGAACCCACTCTATCATACGCTAGGTATGGGCTCCTGGTTTCATGCAAGAGAGAGCTGCAGAGCCCCCTTTTACTCATGGCATGGGAGGATTTTAGGCTTTCTAAACTCTAAGAAAGCAAGAAGTCCGAGAATTAGATTTAGGGGTAGGATTATGATAATGTTTAGGGTTAGGGTTAGTGTTAAGGTGGGGTCTTAGGGTTAGGGGTTAGGGTTAGAGGTTAGTGTTAGGTGTAACAGTTACAGTTAGGTTTATGGTTAAGTTTCAGGGTTAGGGTTAAGGTTTGGGTTTAGCGTTTGGCACAGGGTTAGGCTTCAGTGTTAGCTTTATGGTTAAAGATTAGGATTAGGGTTAGTGTGAGGGTTAATGGTAAGGGTCAAGATTAAGGGTTAGGGTTGGGGTTAGGGTTAGGTTTAGGGTTAGGGCTTAGGGTTAGGGGATAGGATTAGGGTTAAGTGTTGGGCTTATGGTTAGGGTTAAAGTTTAGTGTTAGGGTTAATGTTTAGTGTTATGGTCCAGTTTAAGTGTTAGGGTGAGGGTTAACAGTTAGGATTAGGCTTAGGGGTTAGGGATATAGTGAAGGTTCAGTGTTAGGGTTAGGTTTAGGGTTCAGGGTTAGGGTTAGCTTTAGGGGTTATGGTTAGGGTTAGGTGTTAGGTTAGTGTCAGGGTTAGGTCTGGTCGTGAGGGTAAGGTTTAGGGTTAGCTTTAAGAGCTAGGGTTAGGTTTAATGGTTAGGATTAGGATTACGGTTAAAGGTTAGGGTAATGCTCAGGGGTTAGGGTGAAGGGTGAAGGGTTAGGGCTTTTGTTAGGCATAGCGTTGGGGTTAGAACTAAGGGTTCCTGTCAGTGTTAGGGTTGTAGGCAGCGTTACGGTTAGGCTTAGCGGTGGAGAATTAGGGTTAGGGATTAGGTGTTACAGTTATGACTAGGTGATAGGGTTAGAATTATGGGATAGGGGATGTTCTCAGGGAATGGGTTATGCATTAACGTTACGTTAAGAGGTTAAAGTTAGGCTCACGGTGAGGTTTACGAGTTAAGGGGAGAAATAGGAACAGGGTTAGGTGCCATGTTCAGGGTTAGGGTTATCTGTTAAAGGTATCATTTATGCTTAGCGCACGGGCCCTGTCGGCATTAGGCTGGGGGGAGGTTAGGGGGCTGGGATTGTCACCGGGAACCCACTGTATCGGACTCTGGGTATGGGCCCGTGGATTTCATGCAGGACACAGTGGTAGAGCCTCCTTTCACACATGGCACGGGAGGATTGCAGGCTTTCTAAACTCTAAGAAAGCAAGAAGTCTGAGAATTAGATTTAGGGTTAGGATTATGGTTAGGGTTCAGGATGAAGTGTAGTGTTATGGTGAGGGGATAGGGTTACAGATTAGGGTTACGGTTTAAGGTTACTGTTAGGTTTAACGGTTACAGTTCGTTTTGGGGTTGAGGTTTGCGGATAGGGTTAAGATGAGGGGTCAGGGTTTGGTACAGGGTTAGGGTTGTGTTCGGTTTAGGGTTGAAGATTAGGATTAGGGTTAGGATTAAAGGTTAGCATGAGAGTTAACGGTTAAGATTAAGGTTAAGGGTTAGGGTTAGGGTTTAGGTTTAGGGTTAAGGGTTAGGGTTAGTTTTAGGGTTAGAGTTATGTGTTAGGGTTTGTGTTAGAGGTTAGGGTTAGGTTTACTGTTCGTGGTTAGAGTTACGTTTAGGGGTTAGCATTAGGGTTAGGGATTAGGTTTAGGGTAAGTGTTTAGAGTTAGTGTTGGGCTTTAGGCTCGGGGCTTAGGTTCAGGGTCAGAGGTTAGGGTTGGTGGTAGGGCTTAGATTTAGCGGTCAGTTTAAGGGCACAGGACCTGGTTAATCTACGGTGAGAGGGGTGTGGTCGGAGTCACCACAAAAGCACAACATCATTCCCTGGGCCTTGGGACAAAACCTACATGCAGGACTCAGGCAGAGCCTCATCTCACACATGGCATGGCTGTATTGTAGGCTTGCTTCACTCTGGGAATGGAAGTAGTGTGAGAATTAGGGTTAGGTTTGGGGTTAGGGGTTTCGAGTTAGGGGTTAGGTTTCGAGTCAGGGTCAGGTGCTAGGGATTAGTGGTTAGGTTTAGAGTTAGTGTTAGGGGTTAGGTGTTAAGTCTGGGTTGGGGGCCAGGGTTAGGTTTAGGGTTGGGGTTAGCGTTAGGGTTAGGGGTTAGGGTTAAGGGATAGGGTTAGGGTTAAGGGTTAGGCTTAGGGTTAGGGTTCAGGGTTAGGGTTAAGGTTTAGGGTTAGAGTCAGGGTTAAGTGTTAGGGTGAGGCTGAACAGTTAGGGTTAGGGTTAGGGGGTTAGGAATAGGGTTAGGGTTAAGGGTTAGGTTTATGGTTCAGGTTTAAGGTTAGGATTAGGGGTTAGGGTTAGTGTTAACTGTAGGTCAGTGTTGGGGTTAGATCTCTAGGCATTAGCGTATAGGTTAGGGTTAGGGTTAAGTAGGGTTATGTTTAATGGTTAGGATTGGGATTAGCGTTAAGGGTTAGGGTTAAGCTTTAGGGGTTATGACTAAGGATCAATGGTTAGGGTTATTTTTAGGCGTAGGGTTAGGGTAAGGGTTTTAGGGTTAGTGTTAGTGTTGTCGGTAGGGTTAAGGTTAGGGTTGGCGTTTCAGAATTAGGGATTAGGTGTTATGGTTATGGCTAGGAGTTAGGGTTAGAATTACGGTATAGGGCTTGTTCTCAGGGTGTCATGCATTATCGTTAAGATAAGGGGTTAAGTTAGGGTTAGGGTGAGGTTTACGTGTTAAGGTGAGCAGTAGGATCAGGGTTAGGTGTTATGTTCTGGGTTAGGGTTATGGGTGTGGGGTAGGGTTTATGCTTAGGGCACGGGCCCTGTATGCACTAGGAGGCGAAGTTAGGGGTCTGTGATGGTCGCTGGGAGCCCACTCTATCGTACGCAGTGTATGGGCCTCTGGGTTTCATGCAGGACACTGTGGCAGAGCGGGCTTTCATGCATGGCTTAGTAGGATTGTAGGCTTTCAAAACTCTGAGAAAGCAAGTCTGAGAATTAGATTTAGGGTTAGGATTACGGTACGGCTTAGGGATGAAGATTAGCGATAGGGTGAGGGCTTAGGGTTAGGGGTTAGGGTTAGGGTTAGGGTTGTTGGCAGGGTGAAGGTTAGGGTTGGCATTTTAGAATTAGGGATGAGGTGTTAGGGTTATGGCTAGGGGTTAGGATTAGAATTATGGGATAGGGCTTCTTCTCAGGGTGTTATGCATTAAGGTTAAGATAAGGGGATAAGTTAGGGTTACGGGGAGGTTTATGTTTTAAGGTGAGCAATAGGATCAGGGTCAGGTGCTATGTTCAGGGTGAGGGTTATCTGTTAGGGGTAGTGTTTATACTTAGCGTACAGGCCCTGTCTGCACTGGGCGGGAGGCTGGGGTTAGGGGGATGGGATTGTCCCCGGGAACCCACTCTATCATACGCTAGGTATGGGCTCCTGGTTTCATGCAAGAGAGAGCTGCAGAGCCCCCTTTTACTCATGGCATGGGAGGATTTTAGGCTTTCTAAACTCTAAGAAAGCAAGAAGTCCGAGAATTAGATTTAGGGGTAGGATTATGATAATGTTTAGGGTTAGGGTTAGTGTTAAGGTGGGGTCTTAGGGTTAGGGGTTAGGGTTAGAGGTTAGTGTTAGGTGTAACAGTTACAGTTAGGTTTATGGTTAAGTTTCAGGGTTAGGGTTAAGGTTTGGGTTTAGCGTTTGGCACAGGGTTAGGCTTCAGTGTTAGCTTTATGGTTAAAGATTAGGATTAGGGTTAGTGTGAGGGTTAATGGTAAGGGTCAAGATTAAGGGTTAGGGTTGGGGTTAGGGTTAGGTTTAGGGTTAGGGCTTAGGGTTAGGGGATAGGATTAGGGTTAAGTGTTGGGCTTATGGTTAGGGTTAAAGTTTAGTGTTAGGGTTAATGTTTAGTGTTATGGTCCAGTTTAAGTGTTAGGGTGAGGGTTAACAGTTAGGATTAGGCTTAGGGGTTAGGGATATAGTGAAGGTTCAGTGTTAGGGTTAGGTTTAGGGTTCAGGGTTAGGGTTAGCTTTAGGGGTTATGGTTAGGGTTAGGTGTTAGGTTAGTGTCAGGGTTAGGTCTGGTCGTGAGGGTAAGGTTTAGGGTTAGCTTTAAGAGCTAGGGTTAGGTTTAATGGTTAGGATTAGGATTACGGTTAAAGGTTAGGGTAATGCTCAGGGGTTAGGGTGAAGGGTGAAGGGTTAGGGCTTTTGTTAGGCATAGCGTTGGGGTTAGAACTAAGGGTTCCTGTCAGTGTTAGGGTTGTAGGCAGCGTTACGGTTAGGCTTAGCGGTGGAGAATTAGGGTTAGGGATTAGGTGTTACAGTTATGACTAGGTGATAGGGTTAGAATTATGGGATAGGGGATGTTCTCAGGGAATGGGTTATGCATTAACGTTACGTTAAGAGGTTAAAGTTAGGCTCACGGTGAGGTTTACGAGTTAAGGGGAGAAATAGGAACAGGGTTAGGTGCCATGTTCAGGGTTAGGGTTATCTGTTAAAGGTATCATTTATGCTTAGCGCACGGGCCCTGTCGGCATTAGGCTGGGGGGAGGTTAGGGGGCTGGGATTGTCACCGGGAACCCACTGTATCGGACTCTGGGTATGGGCCCGTGGATTTCATGCAGGACACAGTGGTAGAGCCTCCTTTCACACATGGCACGGGAGGATTGCAGGCTTTCTAAACTCTAAGAAAGCAAGAAGTCTGAGAATTAGATTTAGGGTTAGGATTATGGTTAGGGTTCAGGATGAAGTGTAGTGTTATGGTGAGGGGATAGGGTTACAGATTAGGGTTACGGTTTAAGGTTACTGTTAGGTTTAACGGTTACAGTTCGTTTTGGGGTTGAGGTTTGCGGATAGGGTTAAGATGAGGGGTCAGGGTTTGGTACAGGGTTAGGGTTGTGTTCGGTTTAGGGTTGAAGATTAGGATTAGGGTTAGGATTAAAGGTTAGCATGAGAGTTAACGGTTAAGATTAAGGTTAAGGGTTAGGGTTAGGGTTTAGGTTTAGGGTTAAGGGTTAGGGTTAGTTTTAGGGTTAGAGTTATGTGTTAGGGTTTGTGTTAGAGGTTAGGGTTAGGTTTACTGTTCGTGGTTAGAGTTACGTTTAGGGGTTAGCATTAGGGTTAGGGATTAGGTTTAGGGTAAGTGTTTAGAGTTAGTGTTGGGCTTTAGGCTCGGGGCTTAGGTTCAGGGTCAGAGGTTAGGGTTGGTGGTAGGGCTTAGATTTAGCGGTCAGTTTAAGGGCACAGGACCTGGTTAATCTACGGTGAGAGGGGTGTGGTCGGAGTCACCACAAAAGCACAACATCATTCCCTGGGCCTTGGGACAAAACCTACATGCAGGACTCAGGCAGAGCCTCATCTCACACATGGCATGGCTGTATTGTAGGCTTGCTTCACTCTGGGAATGGAAGTAGTGTGAGAATTAGGGTTAGGTTTGGGGTTAGGGGTTTCGAGTTAGGGGTTAGGTTTCGAGTCAGGGTCAGGTGCTAGGGATTAGTGGTTAGGTTTAGAGTTAGTGTTAGGGGTTAGGTGTTAAGTCTGGGTTGGGGGCCAGGGTTAGGTTTAGGGTTGGGGTTAGCGTTAGGGTTAGGGGTTAGGGTTAAGGGATAGGGTTAGGGTTAAGGGTTAGGCTTAGGGTTAGGGTTCAGGGTTAGGGTTAAGGTTTAGGGTTAGAGTCAGGGTTAAGTGTTAGGGTGAGGCTGAACAGTTAGGGTTAGGGTTAGGGGGTTAGGAATAGGGTTAGGGTTAAGGGTTAGGTTTATGGTTCAGGTTTAAGGTTAGGATTAGGGGTTAGGGTTAGTGTTAACTGTAGGTCAGTGTTGGGGTTAGATCTCTAGGCATTAGCGTATAGGTTAGGGTTAGGGTTAAGTAGGGTTATGTTTAATGGTTAGGATTGGGATTAGCGTTAAGGGTTAGGGTTAAGCTTTAGGGGTTATGACTAAGGATCAATGGTTAGGGTTATTTTTAGGCGTAGGGTTAGGGTAAGGGTTTTAGGGTTAGTGTTAGTGTTGTCGGTAGGGTTAAGGTTAGGGTTGGCGTTTCAGAATTAGGGATTAGGTGTTATGGTTATGGCTAGGAGTTAGGGTTAGAATTACGGTATAGGGCTTGTTCTCAGGGTGTCATGCATTATCGTTAAGATAAGGGGTTAAGTTAGGGTTAGGGTGAGGTTTACGTGTTAAGGTGAGCAGTAGGATCAGGGTTAGGTGTTATGTTCTGGGTTAGGGTTATGGGTGTGGGGTAGGGTTTATGCTTAGGGCACGGGCCCTGTATGCACTAGGAGGCGAAGTTAGGGGTCTGTGATGGTCGCTGGGAGCCCACTCTATCGTACGCAGTGTATGGGCCTCTGGGTTTCATGCAGGACACTGTGGCAGAGCGGGCTTTCATGCATGGCTTAGTAGGATTGTAGGCTTTCAAAACTCTGAGAAAGCAAGTCTGAGAATTAGATTTAGGGTTAGGATTACGGTACGGCTTAGGGATGAAGATTAGCGATAGGGTGAGGGCTTAGGGTTAGGGGTTAGGGTTAGGGTTAGGGTTGTTGGCAGGGTGAAGGTTAGGGTTGGCATTTTAGAATTAGGGATGAGGTGTTAGGGTTATGGCTAGGGGTTAGGATTAGAATTATGGGATAGGGCTTCTTCTCAGGGTGTTATGCATTAAGGTTAAGATAAGGGGATAAGTTAGGGTTACGGGGAGGTTTATGTTTTAAGGTGAGCAATAGGATCAGGGTCAGGTGCTATGTTCAGGGTGAGGGTTATCTGTTAGGGGTAGTGTTTATACTTAGCGTACAGGCCCTGTCTGCACTGGGCGGGAGGCTGGGGTTAGGGGGATGGGATTGTCCCCGGGAACCCACTCTATCATACGCTAGGTATGGGCTCCTGGTTTCATGCAAGAGAGAGCTGCAGAGCCCCCTTTTACTCATGGCATGGGAGGATTTTAGGCTTTCTAAACTCTAAGAAAGCAAGAAGTCCGAGAATTAGATTTAGGGGTAGGATTATGATAATGTTTAGGGTTAGGGTTAGTGTTAAGGTGGGGTCTTAGGGTTAGGGGTTAGGGTTAGAGGTTAGTGTTAGGTGTAACAGTTACAGTTAGGTTTATGGTTAAGTTTCAGGGTTAGGGTTAAGGTTTGGGTTTAGCGTTTGGCACAGGGTTAGGCTTCAGTGTTAGCTTTATGGTTAAAGATTAGGATTAGGGTTAGTGTGAGGGTTAATGGTAAGGGTCAAGATTAAGGGTTAGGGTTGGGGTTAGGGTTAGGTTTAGGGTTAGGGCTTAGGGTTAGGGGATAGGATTAGGGTTAAGTGTTGGGCTTATGGTTAGGGTTAAAGTTTAGTGTTAGGGTTAATGTTTAGTGTTATGGTCCAGTTTAAGTGTTAGGGTGAGGGTTAACAGTTAGGATTAGGCTTAGGGGTTAGGGATATAGTGAAGGTTCAGTGTTAGGGTTAGGTTTAGGGTTCAGGGTTAGGGTTAGCTTTAGGGGTTATGGTTAGGGTTAGGTGTTAGGTTAGTGTCAGGGTTAGGTCTGGTCGTGAGGGTAAGGTTTAGGGTTAGCTTTAAGAGCTAGGGTTAGGTTTAATGGTTAGGATTAGGATTACGGTTAAAGGTTAGGGTAATGCTCAGGGGTTAGGGTGAAGGGTGAAGGGTTAGGGCTTTTGTTAGGCATAGCGTTGGGGTTAGAACTAAGGGTTCCTGTCAGTGTTAGGGTTGTAGGCAGCGTTACGGTTAGGCTTAGCGGTGGAGAATTAGGGTTAGGGATTAGGTGTTACAGTTATGACTAGGTGATAGGGTTAGAATTATGGGATAGGGGATGTTCTCAGGGAATGGGTTATGCATTAACGTTACGTTAAGAGGTTAAAGTTAGGCTCACGGTGAGGTTTACGAGTTAAGGGGAGAAATAGGAACAGGGTTAGGTGCCATGTTCAGGGTTAGGGTTATCTGTTAAAGGTATCATTTATGCTTAGCGCACGGGCCCTGTCGGCATTAGGCTGGGGGGAGGTTAGGGGGCTGGGATTGTCACCGGGAACCCACTGTATCGGACTCTGGGTATGGGCCCGTGGATTTCATGCAGGACACAGTGGTAGAGCCTCCTTTCACACATGGCACGGGAGGATTGCAGGCTTTCTAAACTCTAAGAAAGCAAGAAGTCTGAGAATTAGATTTAGGGTTAGGATTATGGTTAGGGTTCAGGATGAAGTGTAGTGTTATGGTGAGGGGATAGGGTTACAGATTAGGGTTACGGTTTAAGGTTACTGTTAGGTTTAACGGTTACAGTTCGTTTTGGGGTTGAGGTTTGCGGATAGGGTTAAGATGAGGGGTCAGGGTTTGGTACAGGGTTAGGGTTGTGTTCGGTTTAGGGTTGAAGATTAGGATTAGGGTTAGGATTAAAGGTTAGCATGAGAGTTAACGGTTAAGATTAAGGTTAAGGGTTAGGGTTAGGGTTTAGGTTTAGGGTTAAGGGTTAGGGTTAGTTTTAGGGTTAGAGTTATGTGTTAGGGTTTGTGTTAGAGGTTAGGGTTAGGTTTACTGTTCGTGGTTAGAGTTACGTTTAGGGGTTAGCATTAGGGTTAGGGATTAGGTTTAGGGTAAGTGTTTAGAGTTAGTGTTGGGCTTTAGGCTCGGGGCTTAGGTTCAGGGTCAGAGGTTAGGGTTGGTGGTAGGGCTTAGATTTAGCGGTCAGTTTAAGGGCACAGGACCTGGTTAATCTACGGTGAGAGGGGTGTGGTCGGAGTCACCACAAAAGCACAACATCATTCCCTGGGCCTTGGGACAAAACCTACATGCAGGACTCAGGCAGAGCCTCATCTCACACATGGCATGGCTGTATTGTAGGCTTGCTTCACTCTGGGAATGGAAGTAGTGTGAGAATTAGGGTTAGGTTTGGGGTTAGGGGTTTCGAGTTAGGGGTTAGGTTTCGAGTCAGGGTCAGGTGCTAGGGATTAGTGGTTAGGTTTAGAGTTAGTGTTAGGGGTTAGGTGTTAAGTCTGGGTTGGGGGCCAGGGTTAGGTTTAGGGTTGGGGTTAGCGTTAGGGTTAGGGGTTAGGGTTAAGGGATAGGGTTAGGGTTAAGGGTTAGGCTTAGGGTTAGGGTTCAGGGTTAGGGTTAAGGTTTAGGGTTAGAGTCAGGGTTAAGTGTTAGGGTGAGGCTGAACAGTTAGGGTTAGGGTTAGGGGGTTAGGAATAGGGTTAGGGTTAAGGGTTAGGTTTATGGTTCAGGTTTAAGGTTAGGATTAGGGGTTAGGGTTAGTGTTAACTGTAGGTCAGTGTTGGGGTTAGATCTCTAGGCATTAGCGTATAGGTTAGGGTTAGGGTTAAGTAGGGTTATGTTTAATGGTTAGGATTGGGATTAGCGTTAAGGGTTAGGGTTAAGCTTTAGGGGTTATGACTAAGGATCAATGGTTAGGGTTATTTTTAGGCGTAGGGTTAGGGTAAGGGTTTTAGGGTTAGTGTTAGTGTTGTCGGTAGGGTTAAGGTTAGGGTTGGCGTTTCAGAATTAGGGATTAGGTGTTATGGTTATGGCTAGGAGTTAGGGTTAGAATTACGGTATAGGGCTTGTTCTCAGGGTGTCATGCATTATCGTTAAGATAAGGGGTTAAGTTAGGGTTAGGGTGAGGTTTACGTGTTAAGGTGAGCAGTAGGATCAGGGTTAGGTGTTATGTTCTGGGTTAGGGTTATGGGTGTGGGGTAGGGTTTATGCTTAGGGCACGGGCCCTGTATGCACTAGGAGGCGAAGTTAGGGGTCTGTGATGGTCGCTGGGAGCCCACTCTATCGTACGCAGTGTATGGGCCTCTGGGTTTCATGCAGGACACTGTGGCAGAGCGGGCTTTCATGCATGGCTTAGTAGGATTGTAGGCTTTCAAAACTCTGAGAAAGCAAGTCTGAGAATTAGATTTAGGGTTAGGATTACGGTACGGCTTAGGGATGAAGATTAGCGATAGGGTGAGGGCTTAGGGTTAGGGGTTAGGGTTAGGGTTAGGGTTGTTGGCAGGGTGAAGGTTAGGGTTGGCATTTTAGAATTAGGGATGAGGTGTTAGGGTTATGGCTAGGGGTTAGGATTAGAATTATGGGATAGGGCTTCTTCTCAGGGTGTTATGCATTAAGGTTAAGATAAGGGGATAAGTTAGGGTTACGGGGAGGTTTATGTTTTAAGGTGAGCAATAGGATCAGGGTCAGGTGCTATGTTTAGGGTGAGGGTTATCTGTTAGGGGTAGTGTTTATACTTAGCGTACAGGCCCTGTCTGCACGGGGCGGGAGGCTGGGGTTAGGGGGATGGGATTGTCCCCGGGAACCCACTCTATCATACGCTAGGTATGGGCTCCTGGTTTCATGCAAGAGAGAGCTGCAGAGCCCCCTTTTACTCATGGCATGGGAGGATTTTAGGCTTTCTAAACTCTAAGAAAGCAAGAAGTCCGAGAATTAGATTTAGGGGTAGGATTATGATAATGTTTAGGGTTAGGGTTAGTGTTAAGGTGGGGTCTTAGGGTTAGGGGTTAGGGTTAGAGGTTAGTGTTAGGTGTAACAGTTACAGTTAGGTTTATGGTTAAGTTTCAGGGTTAGGGTTAAGGTTTGGGTTTAGCGTTTGGCACAGGGTTAGGCTTCAGTGTTAGCTTTATGGTTAAAGATTAGGATTAGGGTTAGTGTGAGGGTTAATGGTAAGGGTCAAGATTAAGGGTTAGGGTTGGGGTTAGGGTTAGGTTTAGGGTTAGGGCTTAGGGTTAGGGGATAGGATTAGGGTTAAGTGTTGGGCTTATGGTTAGGGTTAAAGTTTAGTGTTAGGGTTAATGTTTAGTGTTATGGTCCAGTTTAAGTGTTAGGGTGAGGGTTAACAGTTAGGATTAGGCTTAGGGGTTAGGGATATAGTGAAGGTTCAGTGTTAGGGTTAGGTTTAGGGTTCAGGGTTAGGGTTAGCTTTAGGGGTTATGGTTAGGGTTAGGTGTTAGGTTAGTGTCAGGGTTAGGTCTGGTCGTGAGGGTAAGGTTTAGGGTTAGCTTTAAGAGCTAGGGTTAGGTTTAATGGTTAGGATTAGGATTACGGTTAAAGGTTAGGGTAATGCTCAGGGGTTAGGGTGAAGGGTGAAGGGTTAGGGCTTTTGTTAGGCATAGCGTTGGGGTTAGAACTAAGGGTTCCTGTCAGTGTTAGGGTTGTAGGCAGCGTTACGGTTAGGCTTAGCGGTGGAGAATTAGGGTTAGGGATTAGGTGTTACAGTTATGACTAGGTGATAGGGTTAGAATTATGGGATAGGGGATGTTCTCAAGGAATGGGTTATGCATTAACGTTACGTTAAGAGGTTAAAGTTAGGCTCACGGTGAGGTTTACGAGTTAAGGGGAGAAATAGGAACAGGGTTAGGTGCCATGTTCAGGGTTAGGGTTATCTGTTAAAGGTATCATTTATGCTTAGCGCACGGGCCCTGTCGGCATTAGGCTGGGGGGAGGTTAGGGGGCTGGGATTGTCACCGGGAACCCACTGTATCGGACTCTGGGTATGGGCCCGTGGATTTCATGCAGGACACAGTGGTAGAGCCTCCTTTCACACATGGCACGGGAGGATTGCAGGCTTTCTAAACTCTAAGAAAGCAAGAAGTCTGAGAATTAGATTTAGGGTTAGGATTATGGTTAGGGTTCAGGATGAAGTGTAGTGTTATGGTGAGGGGATAGGGTTACAGATTAGGGTTACGGTTTAAGGTTACTGTTAGGTTTAACGGTTACAGTTCGTTTTGGGGTTGAGGTTTGCGGATAGGGTTAAGATGAGGGGTCAGGGTTTGGTACAGGGTTAGGGTTGTGTTCGGTTTAGGGTTGAAGATTAGGATTAGGGTTAGGATTAAAGGTTAGCATGAGAGTTAACGGTTAAGATTAAGGTTAAGGGTTAGGGTTAGGGTTTAGGTTTAGGGTTAAGGGTTAGGGTTAGTTTTAGGGTTAGAGTTATGTGTTAGGGTTTGTGTTAGAGGTTAGGGTTAGGTTTACTGTTCGTGGTTAGAGTTACGTTTAGGGGTTAGCATTAGGGTTAGGGATTAGGTTTAGGGTAAGTGTTTAGAGTTAGTGTTGGGCTTTAGGCTCGGGGCTTAGGTTCAGGGTCAGAGGTTAGGGTTGGTGGTAGGGCTTAGATTTAGCGGTCAGTTTAAGGGCACAGGACCTGGTTAATCTACGGTGAGAGGGGTGTGGTCGGAGTCACCACAAAAGCACAACATCATTCCCTGGGCCTTGGGACAAAACCTACATGCAGGACTCAGGCAGAGCCTCATCTCACACATGGCATGGCTGTATTGTAGGCTTGCTTCACTCTGGGAATGGAAGTAGTGTGAGAATTAGGGTTAGGTTTGGGGTTAGGGGTTTCGAGTTAGGGGTTAGGTTTCGAGTCAGGGTCAGGTGCTAGGGATTAGTGGTTAGGTTTAGAGTTAGTGTTAGGGGTTAGGTGTTAAGTCTGGGTTGGGGGCCAGGGTTAGGTTTAGGGTTGGGGTTAGCGTTAGGGTTAGGGGTTAGGGTTAAGGGATAGGGTTAGGGTTAAGGGTTAGGCTTAGGGTTAGGGTTCAGGGTTAGGGTTAAGGTTTAGGGTTAGAGTCAGGGTTAAGTGTTAGGGTGAGGCTGAACAGTTAGGGTTAGGGTTAGGGGGTTAGGAATAGGGTTAGGGTTAAGGGTTAGGTTTATGGTTCAGGTTTAAGGTTAGGATTAGGGGTTAGGGTTAGTGTTAACTGTAGGTCAGTGTTGGGGTTAGATCTCTAGGCATTAGCGTATAGGTTAGGGTTAGGGTTAAGTAGGGTTATGTTTAATGGTTAGGATTGGGATTAGCGTTAAGGGTTAGGGTTAAGCTTTAGGGGTTATGACTAAGGATCAATGGTTAGGGTTATTTTTAGGCGTAGGGTTAGGGTAAGGGTTTTAGGGTTAGTGTTAGTGTTGTCGGTAGGGTTAAGGTTAGGGTTGGCGTTTCAGAATTAGGGATTAGGTGTTATGGTTATGGCTAGGAGTTAGGGTTAGAATTACGGTATAGGGCTTGTTCTCAGGGTGTCATGCATTATCGTTAAGATAAGGGGTTAAGTTAGGGTTAGGGTGAGGTTTACGTGTTAAGGTGAGCAGTAGGATCAGGGTTAGGTGTTATGTTCTGGGTTAGGGTTATGGGTGTGGGGTAGGGTTTATGCTTAGGGCACGGGCCCTGTATGCACTAGGAGGCGAAGTTAGGGGTCTGTGATGGTCGCTGGGAGCCCACTCTATCGTACGCAGTGTATGGGCCTCTGGGTTTCATGCAGGACACTGTGGCAGAGCGGGCTTTCATGCATGGCTTAGTAGGATTGTAGGCTTTCAAAACTCTGAGAAAGCAAGTCTGAGAATTAGATTTAGGGTTAGGATTACGGTACGGCTTAGGGATGAAGATTAGCGATAGGGTGAGGGCTTAGGGTTAGGGGTTAGGGTTAGGGTTAGGGTTGTTGGCAGGGTGAAGGTTAGGGTTGGCATTTTAGAATTAGGGATGAGGTGTTAGGGTTATGGCTAGGGGTTAGGATTAGAATTATGGGATAGGGCTTCTTCTCAGGGTGTTATGCATTAAGGTTAAGATAAGGGGATAAGTTAGGGTTACGGGGAGGTTTATGTTTTAAGGTGAGCAATAGGATCAGGGTCAGGTGCTATGTTCAGGGTGAGGGTTATCTGTTAGGGGTAGTGTTTATACTTAGCGTACAGGCCCTGTCTGCACGGGGCGGGAGGCTGGGGTTAGGGGGATGGGATTGTCCCCGGGAACCCACTCTATCATACGCTAGGTATGGGCTCCTGGTTTCATGCAAGAGAGAGCTGCAGAGCCCCCTTTTACTCATGGCATGGGAGGATTTTAGGCTTTCTAAACTCTAAGAAAGCAAGAAGTCCGAGAATTAGATTTAGGGGTAGGATTATGATAATGTTTAGGGTTAGGGTTAGTGTTAAGGTGGGGTCTTAGGGTTAGGGGTTAGGGTTAGAGGTTAGTGTTAGGTGTAACAGTTACAGTTAGGTTTATGGTTAAGTTTCAGGGTTAGGGTTAAGGTTTGGGTTTAGCGTTTGGCACAGGGTTAGGCTTCAGTGTTAGCTTTATGGTTAAAGATTAGGATTAGGGTTAGTGTGAGGGTTAATGGTAAGGGTCAAGATTAAGGGTTAGGGTTGGGGTTAGGGTTAGGTTTAGGGTTAGGGCTTAGGGTTAGGGGATAGGATTAGGGTTAAGTGTTGGGCTTATGGTTAGGGTTAAAGTTTAGTGTTAGGGTTAATGTTTAGTGTTATGGTCCAGTTTAAGTGTTAGGGTGAGGGTTAACAGTTAGGATTAGGCTTAGGGGTTAGGGATATAGTGAAGGTTCAGTGTTAGGGTTAGGTTTAGGGTTCAGGGTTAGGGTTAGCTTTAGGGGTTATGGTTAGGGTTAGGTGTTAGGTTAGTGTCAGGGTTAGGTCTGGTCGTGAGGGTAAGGTTTAGGGTTAGCTTTAAGAGCTAGGGTTAGGTTTAATGGTTAGGATTAGGATTACGGTTAAAGGTTAGGGTAATGCTCAGGGGTTAGGGTGAAGGGTGAAGGGTTAGGGCTTTTGTTAGGCATAGCGTTGGGGTTAGAACTAAGGGTTCCTGTCAGTGTTAGGGTTGTAGGCAGCGTTACGGTTAGGCTTAGCGGTGGAGAATTAGGGTTAGGGATTAGGTGTTACAGTTATGACTAGGTGATAGGGTTAGAATTATGGGATAGGGGATGTTCTCAGGGAATGGGTTATGCATTAACGTTACGTTAAGAGGTTAAAGTTAGGCTCACGGTGAGGTTTACGAGTTAAGGGGAGAAATAGGAACAGGGTTAGGTGCCATGTTCAGGGTTAGGGTTATCTGTTAAAGGTATCATTTATGCTTAGCGCACGGGCCCTGTCGGCATTAGGCTGGGGGGAGGTTAGGGGGCTGGGATTGTCACCGGGAACCCACTGTATCGGACTCTGGGTATGGGCCCGTGGATTTCATGCAGGACACAGTGGTAGAGCCTCCTTTCACACATGGCACGGGAGGATTGCAGGCTTTCTAAACTCTAAGAAAGCAAGAAGTCTGAGAATTAGATTTAGGGTTAGGATTATGGTTAGGGTTCAGGATGAAGTGTAGTGTTATGGTGAGGGGATAGGGTTACAGATTAGGGTTACGGTTTAAGGTTACTGTTAGGTTTAACGGTTACAGTTCGTTTTGGGGTTGAGGTTTGCGGATAGGGTTAAGATGAGGGGTCAGGGTTTGGTACAGGGTTAGGGTTGTGTTCGGTTTAGGGTTGAAGATTAGGATTAGGGTTAGGATTAAAGGTTAGCATGAGAGTTAACGGTTAAGATTAAGGTTAAGGGTTAGGGTTAGGGTTTAGGTTTAGGGTTAAGGGTTAGGGTTAGTTTTAGGGTTAGAGTTATGTGTTAGGGTTTGTGTTAGAGGTTAGGGTTAGGTTTACTGTTCGTGGTTAGAGTTACGTTTAGGGGTTAGCATTAGGGTTAGGGATTAGGTTTAGGGTAAGTGTTTAGAGTTAGTGTTGGGCTTTAGGCTCGGGGCTTAGGTTCAGGGTCAGAGGTTAGGGTTGGTGGTAGGGCTTAGATTTAGCGGTCAGTTTAAGGGCACAGGACCTGGTTAATCTACGGTGAGAGGGGTGTGGTCGGAGTCACCACAAAAGCACAACATCATTCCCTGGGCCTTGGGACAAAACCTACATGCAGGACTCAGGCAGAGCCTCATCTCACACATGGCATGGCTGTATTGTAGGCTTGCTTCACTCTGGGAATGGAAGTAGTGTGAGAATTAGGGTTAGGTTTGGGGTTAGGGGTTTCGAGTTAGGGGTTAGGTTTCGAGTCAGGGTCAGGTGCTAGGGATTAGTGGTTAGGTTTAGAGTTAGTGTTAGGGGTTAGGTGTTAAGTCTGGGTTGGGGGCCAGGGTTAGGTTTAGGGTTGGGGTTAGCGTTAGGGTTAGGGGTTAGGGTTAAGGGATAGGGTTAGGGTTAAGGGTTAGGCTTAGGGTTAGGGTTCAGGGTTAGGGTTAAGGTTTAGGGTTAGAGTCAGGGTTAAGTGTTAGGGTGAGGCTGAACAGTTAGGGTTAGGGTTAGGGGGTTAGGAAAAGGGTTAGGGTTAAGGGTTAGGTTTATGGTTCAGGTTTAAGGTTAGGATTAGGGGTTAGGGTTAGTGTTAACTGTAGGTCAGTGTTGGGGTTAGATCTCTAGGCATTAGCATATAGGTTAGGGTTAGGGTTAAGTAGGGTTATGTTTAATGGTTAGGATTGGGATTAGCGTTAAGGGTTAGGGTTAAGCTTTAGGGGTTATGACTAAGGATCAATGGTTAGGGTTATTTTTAGGCGTAGGGTTAGGGTAAGGGTTTTAGGGTTAGTGTTAGTGTTGTCGGTAGGGTTAAGGTTAGGGTTGGCGTTTCAGAATTAGGGATTAGGTGTTATGGTTATGGCTAGGAGTTAGGGTTAGAATTACGGTATAGGGCTTGTTCTCAGGGTGTCATGCATTATCGTTAAGATAAGGGGTTAAGTTAGGGTTAGGGTGAGGTTTACGTGTTAAGGTGAGCAGTAGGATCAGGGTTAGGTGTTATGTTCTGGGTTAGGGTTATGGGTGTGGGGTAGGGTTTATGCTTAGGGCACGGGCCCTGTATGCACTAGGAGGCGAAGTTAGGGGTCTGTGATGGTCGCTGGGAGCCCACTCTATCGTACGCAGTGTATGGGCCTCTGGGTTTCATGCAGGACACTGTGGCAGAGCGGGCTTTCATGCATGGCTTAGTAGGATTGTAGGCTTTCAAAACTCTGAGAAAGCAAGTCTGAGAATTAGATTTAGGGTTAGGATTACGGTACGGTTTAGGGATGAAGATTAGCGATAGGGTGAGGGCTTAGGGTTAGGGGTTAGGGTTAGGGTTAGGGTTGTTGGCAGGGTGAAGGTTAGGGTTGGCATTTTAGAATTAGGGATGAGGTGTTAGGGTTATGGCTAGGGGTTAGGATTAGAATTATGGGATAGGGCTTCTTCTCAGGGTGTTATGCATTAAGGTTAAGATAAGGGGATAAGTTAGGGTTACGGGGAGGTTTATGTTTTAAGGTGAGCAATAGGATCAGGGTCAGGTGCTATGTTCAGGGTGAGGGTTATCTGTTAGGGGTAGTGTTTATACTTAGCGTACAGGCCCTGTCTGCACGGGGCGGGAGGCTGGGGTTAGGGGGATGGGATTGTCCCCGGGAACCCACTCTATCATACGCTAGGTATGGGCTCCTGGTTTCATGCAAGAGAGAGCTGCAGAGCCCCCTTTTACTCATGGCATGGGAGGATTTTAGGCTTTCTAAACTCTAAGAAAGCAAGAAGTCCGAGAATTAGATTTAGGGGTAGGATTATGATAATGTTTAGGGTTAGGGTTAGTGTTAAGGTGGGGTCTTAGGGTTAGGGGTTAGGGTTAGAGGTTAGTGTTAGGTGTAACAGTTACAGTTAGGTTTATGGTTAAGTTTCAGGGTTAGGGTTAAGGTTTGGGTTTAGCGTTTGGCACAGGGTTAGGCTTCAGTGTTAGCTTTATGGTTAAAGATTAGGATTAGGGTTAGTGTGAGGGTTAATGGTAAGGGTCAAGATTAAGGGTTAGGGTTGGGGTTAGGGTTAGGTTTAGGGTTAGGGCTTAGGGTTAGGGGATAGGATTAGGGTTAAGTGTTGGGCTTATGGTTAGGGTTAAAGTTTAGTGTTAGGGTTAATGTTTAGTGTTATGGTCCAGTTTAAGTGTTAGGGTGAGGGTTAACAGTTAGGATTAGGCTTAGGGGTTAGGGATATAGTGAAGGTTCAGTGTTAGGGTTAGGTTTAGGGTTCAGGGTTAGGGTTAGCTTTAGGGGTTATGGTTAGGGTTAGGTGTTAGGTTAGTGTCAGGGTTAGGTCTGGTCGTGAGGGTAAGGTTTAGGGTTAGCTTTAAGAGCTAGGGTTAGGTTTAATGGTTAGGATTAGGATTACGGTTAAAGGTTAGGGTAATGCTCAGGGGTTAGGGTGAAGGGTGAAGGGTTAGGGCTTTTGTTAGGCATAGCGTTGGGGTTAGAACTAAGGGTTCCTGTCAGTGTTAGGGTTGTAGGCAGCGTTACGGTTAGGCTTAGCGGTGGAGAATTAGGGTTAGGGATTAGGTGTTACAGTTATGACTAGGTGATAGGGTTAGAATTATGGGATAGGGGATGTTCTCAGGGAATGGGTTATGCATTAACGTTACGTTAAGAGGTTAAAGTTAGGCTCACGGTGAGGTTTACGAGTTAAGGGGAGAAATAGGAACAGGGTTAGGTGCCATGTTCAGGGTTAGGGTTATCTGTTAAAGGTATCATTTATGCTTAGCGCACGGGCCCTGTCGGCATTAGGCTGGGGGGAGGTTAGGGGGCTGGGATTGTCACCGGGAACCCACTGTATCGGACTCTGGGTATGGGCCCGTGGATTTCATGCAGGACACAGTGGTAGAGCCTCCTTTCACACATGGCACGGGAGGATTGCAGGCTTTCTAAACTCTAAGAAAGCAAGAAGTCTGAGAATTAGATTTAGGGTTAGGATTATGGTTAGGGTTCAGGATGAAGTGTAGTGTTATGGTGAGGGGATAGGGTTACAGATTAGGGTTACGGTTTAAGGTTACTGTTAGGTTTAACGGTTACAGTTCGTTTTGGGGTTGAGGTTTGCGGATAGGGTTAAGATGAGGGGTCAGGGTTTGGTACAGGGTTAGGGTTGTGTTCGGTTTAGGGTTGAAGATTAGGATTAGGGTTAGGATTAAAGGTTAGCATGAGAGTTAACGGTTAAGATTAAGGTTAAGGGTTAGGGTTAGGGTTTAGGTTTAGGGTTAAGGGTTAGGGTTAGTTTTAGGGTTAGAGTTATGTGTTAGGGTTTGTGTTAGAGGTTAGGGTTAGGTTTACTGTTCGTGGTTAGAGTTACGTTTAGGGGTTAGCATTAGGGTTAGGGATTAGGTTTAGGGTAAGTGTTTAGAGTTAGTGTTGGGCTTTAGGCTCGGGGCTTAGGTTCAGGGTCAGAGGTTAGGGTTGGTGGTAGGGCTTAGATTTAGCGGTCAGTTTAAGGGCACAGGACCTGGTTAATCTACGGTGAGAGGGGTGTGGTCGGAGTCACCACAAAAGCACAACATCATTCCCTGGGCCTTGGGACAAAACCTACATGCAGGACTCAGGCAGAGCCTCATCTCACACATGGCATGGCTGTATTGTAGGCTTGCTTCACTCTGGGAATGGAAGTAGTGTGAGAATTAGGGTTAGGTTTGGGGTTAGGGGTTTCGAGTTAGGGGTTAGGTTTCGAGTCAGGGTCAGGTGCTAGGGATTAGTGGTTAGGTTTAGAGTTAGTGTTAGGGGTTAGGTGTTAAGTCTGGGTTGGGGGCCAGGGTTAGGTTTAGGGTTGGGGTTAGCGTTAGGGTTAGGGGTTAGGGTTAAGGGATAGGGTTAGGGTTAAGGGTTAGGCTTAGGGTTAGGGTTCAGGGTTAGGGTTAAGGTTTAGGGTTAGAGTCAGGGTTAAGTGTTAGGGTGAGGCTGAACAGTTAGGGTTAGGGTTAGGGGGTTAGGAATAGGGTTAGGGTTAAGGGTTAGGTTTATGGTTCAGGTTTAAGGTTAGGATTAGGGGTTAGGGTTAGTGTTAACTGTAGGTCAGTGTTGGGGTTAGATCTCTAGGCATTAGCGTATAGGTTAGGGTTAGGGTTAAGTAGGGTTATGTTTAATGGTTAGGATTGGGATTAGCGTTAAGGGTTAGGGTTAAGCTTTAGGGGTTATGACTAAGGATCAATGGTTAGGGTTATTTTTAGGCGTAGGGTTAGGGTAAGGGTTTTAGGGTTAGTGTTAGTGTTGTCGGTAGGGTTAAGGTTAGGGTTGGCGTTTCAGAATTAGGGATTAGGTGTTATGGTTATGGCTAGGAGTTAGGGTTAGAATTACGGTATAGGGCTTGTTCTCAGGGTGTCATGCATTATCGTTAAGATAAGGGGTTAAGTTAGGGTTAGGGTGAGGTTTACGTGTTAAGGTGAGCAGTAGGATCAGGGTTAGGTGTTATGTTCTGGGTTAGGGTTATGGGTGTGGGGTAGGGTTTATGCTTAGGGCACGGGCCCTGTATGCACTAGGAGGCGAAGTTAGGGGTCTGTGATGGTCGCTGGGAGCCCACTCTATCGTACGCAGTGTATGGGCCTCTGGGTTTCATGCAGGACACTGTGGCAGAGCGGGCTTTCATGCATGGCTTAGTAGGATTGTAGGCTTTCAAAACTCTGAGAAAGCAAGTCTGAGAATTAGATTTAGGGTTAGGATTACGGTACGGTTTAGGGATGAAGATTAGCGATAGGGTGAGGGCTTAGGGTTAGGGGTTAGGGTTAGGGTTAGGGTTGTTGGCAGGGTGAAGGTTAGGGTTGGCATTTTAGAATTAGGGATGAGGTGTTAGGGTTATGGCTAGGGGTTAGGATTAGAATTATGGGATAGGGCTTCTTCTCAGGGTGTTATGCATTAAGGTTAAGATAAGGGGATAAGTTAGGGTTACGGGGAGGTTTATGTTTTAAGGTGAGCAATAGGATCAGGGTCAGGTGCTATGTTCAGGGTGAGGGTTATCTGTTAGGGGTAGTGTTTATACTTAGCGTACAGGCCCTGTCTGCACGGGGCGGGAGGCTGGGGTTAGGGGGATGGGATTGTCCCCGGGAACCCACTCTATCATACGCTAGGTATGGGCTCCTGGTTTCATGCAAGAGAGAGCTGCAGAGCCCCCTTTTACTCATGGCATGGGAGGATTTTAGGCTTTCTAAACTCTAAGAAAGCAAGAAGTCCGAGAATTAGATTTAGGGGTAGGATTATGATAATGTTTAGGGTTAGGGTTAGTGTTAAGGTGGGGTCTTAGGGTTAGGGGTTAGGGTTAGAGGTTAGTGTTAGGTGTAACAGTTACAGTTAGGTTTATGGTTAAGTTTCAGGGTTAGGGTTAAGGTTTGGGTTTAGCGTTTGGCACAGGGTTAGGCTTCAGTGTTAGCTTTATGGTTAAAGATTAGGATTAGGGTTAGTGTGAGGGTTAATGGTAAGGGTCAAGATTAAGGGTTAGGGTTGGGGTTAGGGTTAGGTTTAGGGTTAGGGCTTAGGGTTAGGGGATAGGATTAGGGTTAAGTGTTGGGCTTATGGTTAGGGTTAAAGTTTAGTGTTAGGGTTAATGTTTAGTGTTATGGTCCAGTTTAAGTGTTAGGGTGAGGGTTAACAGTTAGGATTAGGCTTAGGGGTTAGGGATATAGTGAAGGTTCAGTGTTAGGGTTAGGTTTAGGGTTCAGGGTTAGGGTTAGCTTTAGGGGTTATGGTTAGGGTTAGGTGTTAGGTTAGTGTCAGGGTTAGGTCTGGTCGTGAGGGTAAGGTTTAGGGTTAGCTTTAAGAGCTAGGGTTAGGTTTAATGGTTAGGATTAGGATTACGGTTAAAGGTTAGGGTAATGCTCAGGGGTTAGGGTGAAGGGTGAAGGGTTAGGGCTTTTGTTAGGCATAGCGTTGGGGTTAGAACTAAGGGTTCCTGTCAGTGTTAGGGTTGTAGGCAGCGTTACGGTTAGGCTTAGCGGTGGAGAATTAGGGTTAGGGATTAGGTGTTACAGTTATGACTAGGTGATAGGGTTAGAATTATGGGATAGGGGATGTTCTCAGGGAATGGGTTATGCATTAACGTTACGTTAAGAGGTTAAAGTTAGGCTCACGGTGAGGTTTACGAGTTAAGGGGAGAAATAGGAACAGGGTTAGGTGCCATGTTCAGGGTTAGGGTTATCTGTTAAAGGTATCATTTATGCTTAGCGCACGGGCCCTGTCGGCATTAGGCTGGGGGGAGGTTAGGGGGCTGGGATTGTCACCGGGAACCCACTGTATCGGACTCTGGGTATGGGCCCGTGGATTTCATGCAGGACACAGTGGTAGAGCCTCCTTTCACACATGGCACGGGAGGATTGCAGGCTTTCTAAACTCTAAGAAAGCAAGAAGTCTGAGAATTAGATTTAGGGTTAGGATTATGGTTAGGGTTCAGGATGAAGTGTAGTGTTATGGTGAGGGGATAGGGTTACAGATTAGGGTTACGGTTTAAGGTTACTGTTAGGTTTAACGGTTACAGTTCGTTTTGGGGTTGAGGTTTGCGGATAGGGTTAAGATGAGGGGTCAGGGTTTGGTACAGGGTTAGGGTTGTGTTCGGTTTAGGGTTGAAGATTAGGATTAGGGTTAGGATTAAAGGTTAGCATGAGAGTTAACGGTTAAGATTAAGGTTAAGGGTTAGGGTTAGGGTTTAGGTTTAGGGTTAAGGGTTAGGGTTAGTTTTAGGGTTAGAGTTATGTGTTAGGGTTTGTGTTAGAGGTTAGGGTTAGGTTTACTGTTCGTGGTTAGAGTTACGTTTAGGGGTTAGCATTAGGGTTAGGGATTAGGTTTAGGGTAAGTGTTTAGAGTTAGTGTTGGGCTTTAGGCTCGGGGCTTAGGTTCAGGGTCAGAGGTTAGCGTTGGTGGTAGGGCTTAGATTTAGCGGTCAGTTTAAGGGCACAGGACCTGGTTAATCTACGGTGAGAGGGGTGTGGTCGGAGTCACCACAAAAGCACAACATCATTCCCTGGGCCTTGGGACAAAACCTACATGCAGGACTCAGGCAGAGCCTCATCTCACACATGGCATGGCTGTATTGTAGGCTTGCTTCACTCTGGGAATGGAAGTAGTGTGAGAATTAGGGTTAGGTTTGGGGTTAGGGGTTTCGAGTTAGGGGTTAGGTTTCGAGTCAGGGTCAGGTGCTAGGGATTAGTGGTTAGGTTTAGAGTTAGTGTTAGGGGTTAGGTGTTAAGTCTGGGTTGGGGGCCAGGGTTAGGTTTAGGGTTGGGGTTAGCGTTAGGGTTAGGGGTTAGGGTTAAGGGATAGGGTTAGGGTTAAGGGTTAGGCTTAGGGTTAGGGTTCAGGGTTAGGGTTAAGGTTTAGGGTTAGAGTCAGGGTTAAGTGTTAGGGTGAGGCTTAACAGTTAGGGTTAGGGTTAGGGGGTTAGGAATAGGGTTAGGGTTAAGGGTTAGGTTTATGGTTCAGGTTTAAGGTTAGGATTAGGGGTTAGGGTTAGTGTTAACTGTAGGTCAGTGTTGGGGTTAGATCTCTAGGCATTAGCGTATAGGTTAGGGTTAGGGTTAAGTAGGGTTATGTTTAATGGTTAGGATTGGGATTAGCGTTAAGGGTTAGGGTTAAGCTTTAGGGGTTATGACTAAGGATCAATGGTTAGGGTTATTTTTAGGCGTAGGGTTAGGGTAAGGGTTTTAGGGTTAGTGTTAGTGTTGTCGGTAGGGTTAAGGTTAGGGTTGGCGTTTCAGAATTAGGGATTAGGTGTTATGGTTATGGCTAGGAGTTAGGGTTAGAATTACGGTATAGGGCTTGTTCTCAGGGTGTCATGCATTATCGTTAAGATAAGGGGTTAAGTTAGGGTTAGGGTGAGGTTTACGTGTTAAGGTGAGCAGTAGGATCAGGGTTAGGTGTTATGTTCTGGGTTAGGGTTATGGGTGTGGGGTAGGGTTTATGCTTAGGGCACGGGCCCTGTATGCACTAGGAGGCGAAGTTAGGGGTCTGTGATGGTCGCTGGGAGCCCACTCTATCGTACGCAGTGTATGGGCCTCTGGGTTTCATGCAGGACACTGTGGCAGAGCGGGCTTTCATGCATGGCTTAGTAGGATTGTAGGCTTTCAAAACTCTGAGAAAGCAAGTCTGAGAATTAGATTTAGGGTTAGGATTACGGTACGGTTTAGGGATGAAGATTAGCGATAGGGTGAGGGCTTAGGGTTAGGGGTTAGGGTTAGGGTTAGGGTTGTTGGCAGGGTGAAGGTTAGGGTTGGCATTTTAGAATTAGGGATGAGGTGTTAGGGTTATGGCTAGGGGTTAGGATTAGAATTATGGGATAGGGCTTCTTCTCAGGGTGTTATGCATTAAGGTTAAGATAAGGGGATAAGTTAGGGTTACGGGGAGGTTTATGTTTTAAGGTGAGCAATAGGATCAGGGTCAGGTGCTATGTTCAGGGTGAGGGTTATCTGTTAGGGGTAGTGTTTATACTTAGCGTACAGGCCCTGTCTGCACGGGGCGGGAGGCTGGGGTTAGGGGGATGGGATTGTCCCCGGGAACCCACTCTATCATACGCTAGGTATGGGCTCCTGGTTTCATGCAAGAGAGAGCTGCAGAGCCCCCTTTTACTCATGGCATGGGAGGATTTTAGGCTTTCTAAACTCTAAGAAAGCAAGAAGTCCGAGAATTAGATTTAGGGGTAGGATTATGATAATGTTTAGGGTTAGGGTTAGTGTTAAGGTGGGGTCTTAGGGTTAGGGGTTAGGGTTAGAGGTTAGTGTTAGGTGTAACAGTTACAGTTAGGTTTATGGTTAAGTTTCAGGGTTAGGGTTAAGGTTTGGGTTTAGCGTTTGGCACAGGGTTAGGCTTCAGTGTTAGCTTTATGGTTAAAGATTAGGATTAGGGTTAGTGTGAGGGTTAATGGTAAGGGTCAAGATTAAGGGTTAGGGTTGGGGTTAGGGTTAGGTTTAGGGTTAGGGCTTAGGGTTAGGGGATAGGATTAGGGTTAAGTGTTGGGCTTATGGTTAGGGTTAAAGTTTAGTGTTAGGGTTAATGTTTAGTGTTATGGTCCAGTTTAAGTGTTAGGGTGAGGGTTAACAGTTAGGATTAGGCTTAGGGGTTAGGGATATAGTGAAGGTTCAGTGTTAGGGTTAGGTTTAGGGTTCAGGGTTAGGGTTAGCTTTAGGGGTTATGGTTAGGGTTAGGTGTTAGGTTAGTGTCAGGGTTAGGTCTGGTCGTGAGGGTAAGGTTTAGGGTTAGCTTTAAGAGCTAGGGTTAGGTTTAATGGTTAGGATTAGGATTACGGTTAAAGGTTAGGGTAATGCTCAGGGGTTAGGGTGAAGGGTGAAGGGTTAGGGCTTTTGTTAGGCATAGCGTTGGGGTTAGAACTAAGGGTTCCTGTCAGTGTTAGGGTTGTAGGCAGCGTTACGGTTAGGCTTAGCGGTGGAGAATTAGGGTTAGGGATTAGGTGTTACAGTTATGACTAGGTGATAGGGTTAGAATTATGGGATAGGGGATGTTCTCAGGGAATGGGTTATGCATTAACGTTACGTTAAGAGGTTAAAGTTAGGCTCACGGTGAGGTTTACGAGTTAAGGGGAGAAATAGGAACAGGGTTAGGTGCCATGTTCAGGGTTAGGGTTATCTGTTAAAGGTATCATTTATGCTTAGCGCACGGGCCCTGTCGGCATTAGGCTGGGGGGAGGTTAGGGGGCTGGGATTGTCACCGGGAACCCACTGTATCGGACTCTGGGTATGGGCCCGTGGATTTCATGCAGGACACAGTGGTAGAGCCTCCTTTCACACATGGCACGGGAGGATTGCAGGCTTTCTAAACTCTAAGAAAGCAAGAAGTCTGAGAATTAGATTTAGGGTTAGGATTATGGTTAGGGTTCAGGATGAAGTGTAGTGTTATGGTGAGGGGATAGGGTTACAGATTAGGGTTACGGTTTAAGGTTACTGTTAGGTTTAACGGTTACAGTTCGTTTTGGGGTTGAGGTTTGCGGATAGGGTTAAGATGAGGGGTCAGGGTTTGGTACAGGGTTAGGGTTGTGTTCGGTTTAGGGTTGAAGATTAGGATTAGGGTTAGGATTAAAGGTTAGCATGAGAGTTAACGGTTAAGATTAAGGTTAAGGGTTAGGGTTAGGGTTTAGGTTTAGGGTTAAGGGTTAGGGTTAGTTTTAGGGTTAGAGTTATGTGTTAGGGTTTGTGTTAGAGGTTAGGGTTAGGTTTACTGTTCGTGGTTAGAGTTACGTTTAGGGGTTAGCATTAGGGTTAGGGATTAGGTTTAGGGTAAGTGTTTAGAGTTAGTGTTGGGCTTTAGGCTCGGGGCTTAGGTTCAGGGTCAGAGGTTAGGGTTGGTGGTAGGGCTTAGATTTAGCGGTCAGTTTAAGGGCACAGGACCTGGTTAATCTACGGTGAGAGGGGTGTGGTCGGAGTCACCACAAAAGCACAACATCATTCCCTGGGCCTTGGGACAAAACCTACATGCAGGACTCAGGCAGAGCCTCATCTCACACATGGCATGGCTGTATTGTAGGCTTGCTTCACTCTGGGAATGGAAGTAGTGTGAGAATTAGGGTTAGGTTTGGGGTTAGGGGTTTCGAGTTAGGGGTTAGGTTTCGAGTCAGGGTCAGGTGCTAGGGATTAGTGGTTAGGTTTAGAGTTAGTGTTAGGGGTTAGGTGTTAAGTCTGGGTTGGGGGCCAGGGTTAGGTTTAGGGTTGGGGTTAGCGTTAGGGTTAGGGGTTAGGGTTAAGGGATAGGGTTAGGGTTAAGGGTTAGGCTTAGGGTTAGGGTTCAGGGTTAGGGTTAAGGTTTAGGGTTAGAGTCAGGGTTAAGTGTTAGGGTGAGGCTTAACAGTTAGGGTTAGGGTTAGGGGGTTAGGAATAGGGTTAGGGTTAAGGGTTAGGTTTATGGTTCAGGTTTAAGGTTAGGATTAGGGGTTAGGGTTAGTGTTAACTGTAGGTCAGTGTTGGGGTTAGATCTCTAGGCATTAGCGTATAGGTTAGGGTTAGGGTTAAGTAGGGTTATGTTTAATGGTTAGGATTGGGATTAGCGTTAAGGGTTAGGGTTAAGCTTTAGGGGTTATGACTAAGGATCAATGGTTAGGGTTATTTTTAGGCGTAGGGTTAGGGTAAGGGTTTTAGGGTTAGTGTTAGTGTTGTCGGTAGGGTTAAGGTTAGGGTTGGCGTTTCAGAATTAGGGATTAGGTGTTATGGTTATGGCTAGGAGTTAGGGTTAGAATTACGGTATAGGGCTTGTTCTCAGGGTGTCATGCATTATCGTTAAGATAAGGGGTTAAGTTAGGGTTAGGGTGAGGTTTACGTGTTAAGGTGAGCAGTAGGATCAGGGTTAGGTGTTATGTTCTGGGTTAGGGTTATGGGTGTGGGGTAGGGTTTATGCTTAGGGCACGGGCCCTGTATGCACTAGGAGGCGAAGTTAGGGGTCTGTGATGGTCGCTGGGAGCCCACTCTATCGTACGCAGTGTATGGGCCTCTGGGTTTCATGCAGGACACTGTGGCAGAGCGGGCTTTCATGCATGGCTTAGTAGGATTGTAGGCTTTCAAAACTCTGAGAAAGCAAGTCTGAGAATTAGATTTAGGGTTAGGATTACGGTACGGTTTAGGGATGAAGATTAGCGATAGGGTGAGGGCTTAGGGTTAGGGGTTAGGGTTAGGGTTAGGGTTGTTGGCAGGGTGAAGGTTAGGGTTGGCATTTTAGAATTAGGGATGAGGTGTTAGGGTTATGGCTAGGGGTTAGGATTAGAATTATGGGATAGGGCTTCTTCTCAGGGTGTTATGCATTAAGGTTAAGATAAGGGGATAAGTTAGGGTTACGGGGAGGTTTATGTTTTAAGGTGAGCAATAGGATCAGGGTCAGGTGCTATGTTCAGGGTGAGGGTTATCTGTTAGGGGTAGTGTTTATACTTAGCGTACAGGCCCTGTCTGCACGGGGCGGGAGGCTGGGGTTAGGGGGATGGGATTGTCCCCGGGAACCCACTCTATCATATGCTAGGTATGGGCTCCTGGTTTCATGCAAGAGAGAGCTGCAGAGCCCCCTTTTACTCATGGCATGGGAGGATTTTAGGCTTTCTAAACTCTAAGAAAGCAAGAAGTCCGAGAATTAGATTTAGGGGTAGGATTATGATAATGTTTAGGGTTAGGGTTAGTGTTAAGGTGGGGTCTTAGGGTTAGGGGTTAGGGTTAGAGGTTAGTGTTAGGTGTAACAGTTACAGTTAGGTTTATGGTTAAGTTTCAGGGTAAGGGTTAAGGTTTGGGTTTAGCGTTTGGCACAGGGTTAGGCTTCAGTGTTAGCTTTATGGTTAAAGATTAGGATTAGGGTTAGTGTGAGGGTTAATGGTAAGGGTCAAGATTAAGGGTTAGGGTTGGGGTTAGGGTTAGGTTTAGGGTTAGGGCTTAGGGTTAGGGGATAGGATTAGGGTTAAGTGTTGGGCTTATGGTTAGGGTTAAAGTTTAGTGTTAGGGTTAATGTTTAGTGTTATGGTCCAGTTTAAGTGTTAGGGTGAGGGTTAACAGTTAGGATTAGGCTTAGGGGTTAGGGATATAGTGAAGGTTCAGTGTTAGGGTTAGGTTTAGGGTTCAGGGTTAGGGTTAGCTTTAGGGGTTATGGTTAGGGTTAGGTGTTAGGTTAGTGTCAGGGTTAGGTCTGGTCGTGAGGGTAAGGTTTAGGGTTAGCTTTAAGAGCTAGGGTTAGGTTTAATGGTTAGGATTAGGATTACGGTTAAAGGTTAGGGTAATGCTCAGGGGTTAGGGTGAAGGGTGAAGGGTTAGGGCTTTTGTTAGGCATAGCGTTGGGGTTAGAACTAAGGGTTCCTGTCAGTGTTAGGGTTGTAGGCAGCGTTACGGTTAGGCTTAGCGGTGGAGAATTAGGGTTAGGGATTAGGTGTTACAGTTATGACTAGGTGATAGGGTTAGAATTATGGGATAGGGGATGTTCTCAGGGAATGGGTTATGCATTAACGTTACGTTAAGAGGTTAAAGTTAGGCTCACGGTGAGGTTTACGAGTTAAGGGGAGAAATAGGAACAGGGTTAGGTGCCATGTTCAGGGTTAGGGTTATCTGTTAAAGGTATCATTTATGCTTAGCGCACGGGCCCTGTCGGCATTAGGCTGGGGGGAGGTTAGGGGGCTGGGATTGTCACCGGGAACCCACTGTATCGGACTCTGGGTATGGGCCCGTGGATTTCATGCAGGACACAGTGGTAGAGCCTCCTTTCACACATGGCACGGGAGGATTGCAGGCTTTCTAAACTCTAAGAAAGCAAGAAGTCTGAGAATTAGATTTAGGGTTAGGATTATGGTTAGCGTTCAGGATGAAGTGTAGTGTTATGGTGAGGGGATAGGGTTACAGATTAGGGTTACGGTTTAAGGTTACTGTTAGGTTTAACGGTTACAGTTCGTTTTGGGGTTGAGGTTTGCGGATAGGGTTAAGATGAGGGGTCAGGGTTTGGTACAGGGTTAGGGTTGTGTTCGGTTTAGGGTTGAAGATTAGGATTAGGGTTAGGATTAAAGGTTAGCATGAGAGTTAACGGTTAAGATTAAGGTTAAGGGTTAGGGTTAGGGTTTAGGTTTAGGGTTAAGGGTTAGGGTTAGTTTTAGGGTTAGAGTTATGTGTTAGGTTTTGTGTTAGAGGTTAGGGTTAGGTTTACTGTTCGTGGTTAGAGTTACGTTTAGGGGTTAGCATTAGGGTTAGGGATTAGGTTTAGGGTAAGTGTTTAGAGTTAGTGTTGGGCTTTAGGCTCGGGGCTTAGGTTCAGGGTCAGAGGTTAGGGTTGGTGGTAGGGCTTAGATTTAGCGGTCAGTTTAAGGGCACAGGACCTGGTTAATCTACGGTGAGAGGGGTGTGGTCGGAGTCACCACAAAAGCACAACATCATTCCCTGGGCCTTGGGACAAAACCTACATGCAGGACTCAGGCAGAGCCTCATCTCACACATGGCATGGCTGTATTGTAGGCTTGCTTCACTCTGGGAATGGAAGTAGTGTGAGAATTAGGGTTAGGTTTGGGGTTAGGGGTTTCGAGTTAGGGGTTAGGTTTCGAGTCAGGGTCAGGTGCTAGGGATTAGTGGTTAGGTTTAGAGTTAGTGTTAGGGGTTAGGTGTTAAGTCTGGGTTGGGGGCCAGGGTTAGGTTTAGGGTTGGGGTTAGCGTTAGGGTTAGGGGTTAGGGTTAAGGGATAGGGTTAGGGTTAAGGGTTAGGCTTAGGGTTAGGGTTCAGGGTTAGGGTTAAGGTTTGGGTTTAGCGTTTGGCACAGGGTTAGGCTTCAGTGTTAGCTTTATGGTTAAAGATTAGGATTAGGGTTAGTGTGAGGGTTAATGGTAAGGGTCAAGATTAAGGGTTAGGGTTGGGGTTAGGGTTAGGTTTAGGGTTAGGGCTTAGGGTTAGGGGATAGGATTAGGGTTAAGTGTTGGGCTTATGGTTAGGGTTAAAGTTTAGTGTTAGGGTTAATGTTTAGTGTTATGGTCCAGTTTAAGTGTTAGGGTGAGGGTTAACAGTTAGGATTAGGCTTAGGGGTTAGGGATATAGTGAAGGTTCAGTGTTAGGGTTAGGTTTAGGGTTCAGGGTTAGGGTTAGCTTTAGGGGTTATGGTTAGGGTTAGGTGTTAGGTTAGTGTCAGGGTTAGGTCTGGTCGTGAGGGTAAGGTTTAGGGTTAGCTTTAAGAGCTAGGGTTAGGTTTAATGGTTAGGATTAGGATTACGGTTAAAGGTTAGGGTAATGCTCAGGGGTTAGGGTGAAGGGTGAAGGGTTAGGGCTTTTGTTAGGCATAGCGTTGGGGTTAGAACTAAGGGTTCCTGTCAGTGTTAGGGTTGTAGGCAGCGTTACGGTTAGGCTTAGCGGTGGAGAATTAGGGTTAGGGATTAGGTGTTACAGTTATGACTAGGTGATAGGGTTAGAATTATGGGATAGGGGATGTTCTCAGGGAATGGGTTATGCATTAACGTTACGTTAAGAGGTTAAAGTTAGGCTCACGGTGAGGTTTACGAGTTAAGGGGAGAAATAGGAACAGGGTTAGGTGCCATGTTCAGGGTTAGGGTTATCTGTTAAAGGTATCATTTATGCTTAGCGCACGGGCCCTGTCGGCATTAGGCTGGGGGGAGGTTAGGGGGCTGGGATTGTCACCGGGAACCCACTGTATCGGACTCTGGGTATGGGCCCGTGGATTTCATGCAGGACACAGTGGTAGAGCCTCCTTTCACACATGGCACGGGAGGATTGCAGGCTTTCTAAACTCTAAGAAAGCAAGAAGTCTGAGAATTAGATTTAGGGTTAGGATTATGGTTAGGGTTCAGGATGAAGTGTAGTGTTATGGTGAGGGGATAGGGTTACAGATTAGGGTTACGGTTTAAGGTTACTGTTAGGTTTAACGGTTACAGTTCGTTTTGGGGTTGAGGTTTGCGGATAGGGTTAAGATGAGGGGTCAGGGTTTGGTACAGGGTTAGGGTTGTGTTCGGTTTAGGGTTGAAGATTAGGATTAGGGTTAGGATTAAAGGTTAGCATGAGAGTTAACGGTTAAGATTAAGGTTAAGGGTTAGGGTTAGGGTTTAGGTTTAGGGTTAAGGGTTAGGGTTAGTTTTAGGGTTAGAGTTATGTGTTAGGGTTTGTGTTAGAGGTTAGGGTTAGGTTTACTGTTCGTGGTTAGAGTTACGTTTAGGGGTTAGCATTAGGGTTAGGGATTAGGTTTAGGGTAAGTGTTTAGAGTTAGTGTTGGGCTTTAGGCTCGGGGCTTAGGTTCAGGGTCAGAGGTTAGGGTTGGTGGTAGGGCTTAGATTTAGCGGTCAGTTTAAGGGCACAGGACCTGGTTAATCTACGGTGAGAGGGGTGTGGTCGGAGTCACCACAAAAGCACAACATCATTCCCTGGGCCTTGGGACAAAACCTACATGCAGGACTCAGGCAGAGCCTCATCTCACACATGGCATGGCTGTATTGTAGGCTTGCTTCACTCTGGGAATGGAAGTAGTGTGAGAATTAGGGTTAGGTTTGGGGTTAGGGGTTTCGAGTTAGGGGTTAGGTTTCGAGTCAGGGTCAGGTGCTAGGGATTAGTGGTTAGGTTTAGAGTTAGTGTTAGGGGTTAGGTGTTAAGTCTGGGTTGGGGGCCAGGGTTAGGTTTAGGGTTGGGGTTAGCGTTAGGGTTAGGGGTTAGGGTTAAGGGATAGGGTTAGGGTTAAGGGTTAGGCTTAGGGTTAGGGTTCAGGGTTAGGGTTAAGGTTTGGGTTTAGCGTTTGGCACAGGGTTAGGCTTCAGTGTTAGCTTTATGGTTAAAGATTAGGATTAGGGTTAGTGTGAGGGTTAATGGTAAGGGTCAAGATTAAGGGTTAGGGTTGGGGTTAGGGTTAGGTTTAGGGTTAGGGCTTAGGGTTAGGGGATAGGATTAGGGTTAAGTGTTGGGCTTATGGTTAGGGTTAAAGTTTAGTGTTAGGGTTAATGTTTAGTGTTATGGTCCAGTTTAAGTGTTAGGGTGAGGGTTAACAGTTAGGATTAGGCTTAGGGGTTAGGGATATAGTGAAGGTTCAGTGTTAGGGTTAGGTTTAGGGTTCAGGGTTAGGGTTAGCTTTAGGGGTTATGGTTAGGGTTAGGTGTTAGGTTAGTGTCAGGGTTAGGTCTGGTCGTGAGGGTAAGGTTTAGGGTTAGCTTTAAGAGCTAGGGTTAGGTTTAATGGTTAGGATTAGGATTACGGTTAAAGGTTAGGGTAATGCTCAGGGGTTAGGGTGAAGGGTGAAGGGTTAGGGCTTTTGTTAGGCATAGCGTTGGGGTTAGAACTAAGGGTTCCTGTCAGTGTTAGGGTTGTAGGCAGCGTTACGGTTAGGCTTAGCGGTGGAGAATTAGGGTTAGGGATTAGGTGTTACAGTTATGACTAGGTGATAGGGTTAGAATTATGGGATAGGGGATGTTCTCAGGGAATGGGTTATGCATTAACGTTACGTTAAGAGGTTAAAGTTAGGCTCACGGTGAGGTTTACGAGTTAAGGGGAGAAATAGGAACAGGGTTAGGTGCCATGTTCAGGGTTAGGGTTATCTGTTAAAGGTATCATTTATGCTTAGCGCACGGGCCCTGTCGGCATTAGGCTGGGGGGAGGTTAGGGGGCTGGGATTGTCACCGGGAACCCACTGTATCGGACTCTGGGTATGGGCCCGTGGATTTCATGCAGGACACAGTGGTAGAGCCTCCTTTCACACATGGCACGGGAGGATTGCAGGCTTTCTAAACTCTAAGAAAGCAAGAAGTCTGAGAATTAGATTTAGGGTTAGGATTATGGTTAGGGTTCAGGATGAAGTGTAGTGTTATGGTGAGGGGATAGGGTTACAGATTAGGGTTACGGTTTAAGGTTACTGTTAGGTTTAACGGTTACAGTTCGTTTTGGGGTTGAGGTTTGCGGATAGGGTTAAGATGAGGGGTCAGGGTTTGGTACAGGGTTAGGGTTGTGTTCGGTTTAGGGTTGAAGATTAGGATTAGGGTTAGGATTAAAGGTTAGCATGAGAGTTAACGGTTAAGATTAAGGTTAAGGGTTAGGGTTAGGGTTTAGGTTTAGGGTTAAGGGTTAGGGTTAGTTTTAGGGTTAGAGTTATGTGTTAGGGTTTGTGTTAGAGGTTAGGGTTAGGTTTACTGTTCGTGGTTAGAGTTACGTTTAGGGGTTAGCATTAGGGTTAGGGATTAGGTTTAGGGTAAGTGTTTAGAGTTAGTGTTGGGCTTTAGGCTCGGGGCTTAGGTTCAGGGTCAGAGGTTAGGGTTGGTGGTAGGGCTTAGATTTAGCGGTCAGTTTAAGGGCACAGGACCTGGTTAATCTACGGTGAGAGGGGTGTGGTCGGAGTCACCACAAAAGCACAACATCATTCCCTGGGCCTTGGGACAAAACCTACATGCAGGACTCAGGCAGAGCCTCATCTCACACATGGCATGGCTGTATTGTAGGCTTGCTTCACTCTGGGAATGGAAGTAGTGTGAGAATTAGGGTTAGGTTTGGGGTTAGGGGTTTCGAGTTAGGGGTTAGGTTTCGAGTCAGGGTCAGGTGCTAGGGATTAGTGGTTAGGTTTAGAGTTAGTGTTAGGGGTTAGGTGTTAAGTCTGGGTTGGGGGCCAGGGTTAGGTTTAGGGTTGGGGTTAGCGTTAGGGTTAGGGGTTAGGGTTAAGGGATAGGGTTAGGGTTAAGGGTTAGGCTTAGGGTTAGGGTTCAGGGTTAGGGTTAAGGTTTAGGGTTAGAGTCAGGGTTAAGTGTTAGGGTGAGGCTTAACAGTTAGGGTTAGGGTTAGGGGGTTAGGAATAGGGTTAGGGTTAAGGGTTAGGTTTATGGTTCAGGTTTAAGGTTAGGATTAGGGGTTAGGGTTAGTGTTAACTGTAGGTCAGTGTTGGGGTTAGATCTCTAGGCATTAGCGTATAGGTTAGGGTTAGGGTTAAGTAGGGTTATGTTTAATGGTTAGGATTGGGATTAGCGTTAAGGGTTAGGGTTAAGCTTTAGGGGTTATGACTAAGGATCAATGGTTAGGGTTATTTTTAGGCGTAGGGTTAGGGTAAGGGTTTTAGGGTTAGTGTTAGTGTTGTCGGTAGGGTTAAGGTTAGGGTTGGCGTTTCAGAATTAGGGATTAGGTGTTATGGTTATGGCTAGGAGTTAGGGTTAGAATTACGGTATAGGGCTTGTTCTCAGGGTGTCATGCATTATCGTTAAGATAAGGGGTTAAGTTAGGGTTAGGGTGAGGTTTACGTGTTAAGGTGAGCAGTAGGATCAGGGTTAGGTGTTATGTTCTGGGTTAGGGTTATGGGTGTGGGGTAGGGTTTATGCTTAGGGCACGGGCCCTGTATGCACTAGGAGGCGAAGTTAGGGGTCTGTGATGGTCGCTGGGAGCCCACTCTATCGTACGCAGTGTATGGGCCTCTGGGTTTCATGCAGGACACTGTGGCAGAGCGGGCTTTCATGCATGGCTTAGTAGGATTGTAGGCTTTCAAAACTCTGAGAAAGCAAGTCTGAGAATTAGATTTAGGGTTAGGATTACGGTACGGCTTAGGGATGAAGATTAGCGATAGGGTGAGGGCTTAGGGTTAGGGGTTAGGGTTAGGGTTAGGGTTGTTGGCAGGGTGAAGGTTAGGGTTGGCATTTTAGAATTAGGGATGAGGTGTTAGGGTTATGGCTAGGGGTTAGGATTAGAATTATGGGATAGGGCTTCTTCTCAGGGTGTTATGCATTAAGGTTAAGATAAGGGGATAAGTTAGGGTTACGGGGAGGTTTATGTTTTAAGGTGAGCAATAGGATCAGGGTCAGGTGCTATGTTCAGGGTGAGGGTTATCTGTTAGGGGTAGTGTTTATACTTAGCGTACAGGCCCTGTCTGCACGGGGCGGGAGGCTGGGGTTAGGGGGATGGGATTGTCCCCGGGAACCCACTCTATCATACGCTAGGTATGGGCTCCTGGTTTCATGCAAGAGAGAGCTGCAGAGCCCCCTTTTACTCATGGCATGGGAGGATTTTAGGCTTTCTAAACTCTAAGAAAGCAAGAAGTCCGAGAATTAGATTTAGGGGTAGGATTATGATAATGTTTAGGGTTAGGGTTAGTGTTAAGGTGGGGTCTTAGGGTTAGGGGTTAGGGTTAGAGGTTAGTGTTAGGTGTAACAGTTACAGTTAGGTTTATGGTTAAGTTTCAGGGTTAGGGTTAAGGTTTGGGTTTAGCGTTTGGCACAGGGTTAGGCTTCAGTGTTAGCTTTATGGTTAAAGATTAGGATTAGGGTTAGTGTGAGGGTTAATGGTAAGGGTCAAGATTAAGGGTTAGGGTTGGGGTTAGGGTTAGGTTTAGGGTTAGGGCTTAGGGTTAGGGGATAGGATTAGGGTTAAGTGTTGGGCTTATGGTTAGGGTTAAAGTTTAGTGTTAGGGTTAATGTTTAGTGTTATGGTCCAGTTTAAGTGTTAGGGTGAGGGTTAACAGTTAGGATTAGGCTTAGGGGTTAGGGATATAGTGAAGGTTCAGTGTTAGGGTTAGGTTTAGGGTTCAGGGTTAGGGTTAGCTTTAGGGGTTATGGTTAGGGTTAGGTGTTAGGTTAGTGTCAGGGTTAGGTCTGGTCGTGAGGGTAAGGTTTAGGGTTAGCTTTAAGAGCTAGGGTTAGGTTTAATGGTTAGGATTAGGATTACGGTTAAAGGTTAGGGTAATGCTCAGGGGTTAGGGTGAAGGGTGAAGGGTTAGGGCTTTTGTTAGGCATAGCGTTGGGGTTAGAACTAAGGGTTCCTGTCAGTGTTAGGGTTGTAGGCAGCGTTACGGTTAGGCTTAGCGGTGGAGAATTAGGGTTAGGGATTAGGTGTTACAGTTATGACTAGGTGATAGGGTTAGAATTATGGGATAGGGGATGTTCTCAGGGAATGGGTTATGCATTAACGTTACGTTAAGAGGTTAAAGTTAGGCTCACGGTGAGGTTTACGAGTTAAGGGGAGAAATAGGAACAGGGTTAGGTGCCATGTTCAGGGTTAGGGTTATCTGTTAAAGGTATCATTTATGCTTAGCGCACGGGCCCTGTCGGCATTAGGCTGGGGGGAGGTTAGGGGGCTGGGATTGTCACCGGGAACCCACTGTATCGGACTCTGGGTATGGGCCCGTGGATTTCATGCAGGACACAGTGGTAGAGCCTCCTTTCACACATGGCACGGGAGGATTGCAGGCTTTCTAAACTCTAAGAAAGCAAGAAGTCTGAGAATTAGATTTAGGGTTAGGATTATGGTTAGGGTTCAGGATGAAGTGTAGTGTTATGGTGAGGGGATAGGGTTACAGATTAGGGTTACGGTTTAAGGTTACTGTTAGGTTTAACGGTTACAGTTCGTTTTGGGGTTGAGGTTTGCGGATAGGGTTAAGATGAGGGGTCAGGGTTTGGTACAGGGTTAGGGTTGTGTTCGGTTTAGGGTTGAAGATTAGGATTAGGGTTAGGATTAAAGGTTAGCATGAGAGTTAACGGTTAAGATTAAGGTTAAGGGTTAGGGTTAGGGTTTAGGTTTAGGGTTAAGGGTTAGGGTTAGTTTTAGGGTTAGAGTTATGTGTTAGGGTTTGTGTTAGAGGTTAGGGTTAGGTTTACTGTTCGTGGTTAGAGTTACGTTTAGGGGTTAGCATTAGGGTTAGGGATTAGGTTTAGGGTAAGTGTTTAGAGTTAGTGTTGGGCTTTAGGCTCGGGGCTTAGGTTCAGGGTCAGAGGTTAGGGTTGGTGGTAGGGCTTAGATTTAGCGGTCAGTTTAAGGGCACAGGACCTGGTTAATCTACGGTGAGAGGGGTGTGGTCGGAGTCACCACAAAAGCACAACATCATTCCCTGGGCCTTGGGACAAAACCTACATGCAGGACTCAGGCAGAGCCTCATCTCACACATGGCATGGCTGTATTGTAGGCTTGCTTCACTCTGGGAATGGAAGTAGTGTGAGAATTAGGGTTAGGTTTGGGGTTAGGGGTTTCGAGTTAGGGGTTAGGTTTCGAGTCAGGGTCAGGTGCTAGGGATTAGTGGTTAGGTTTAGAGTTAGTGTTAGGGGTTAGGTGTTAAGTCTGGGTTGGGGGCCAGGGTTAGGTTTAGGGTTGGGGTTAGCGTTAGGGTTAGGGGTTAGGGTTAAGGGATAGGGTTAGGGTTAAGGGTTAGGCTTAGGGTTAGGGTTCAGGGTTAGGGTTAAGGTTTGGGTTTAGCGTTTGGCACAGGGTTAGGCTTCAGTGTTAGCTTTATGGTTAAAGATTAGGATTAGGGTTAGTGTGAGGGTTAATGGTAAGGGTCAAGATTAAGGGTTAGGGTTGGGGTTAGGGTTAGGTTTAGGGTTAGGGCTTAGGGTTAGGGGATAGGATTAGGGTTAAGTGTTGGGCTTATGGTTAGGGTTAAAGTTTAGTGTTAGGGTTAATGTTTAGTGTTATGGTCCAGTTTAAGTGTTAGGGTGAGGGTTAACAGTTAGGATTAGGCTTAGGGGTTAGGGATATAGTGAAGGTTCAGTGTTAGGGTTAGGTTTAGGGTTCAGGGTTAGGGTTAGCTTTAGGGGTTATGGTTAGGGTTAGGTGTTAGGTTAGTGTCAGGGTTAGGTCTGGTCGTGAGGGTAAGGTTTAGGGTTAGCTTTAAGAGCTAGGGTTAGGTTTAATGGTTAGGATTAGGATTACGGTTAAAGGTTAGGGTAATGCTCAGGGGTTAGGGTGAAGGGTGAAGGGTTAGGGCTTTTGTTAGGCATAGCGTTGGGGTTAGAACTAAGGGTTCCTGTCAGTGTTAGGGTTGTAGGCAGCGTTACGGTTAGGCTTAGCGGTGGAGAATTAGGGTTAGGGATTAGGTGTTACAGTTATGACTAGGTGATAGGGTTAGAATTATGGGATAGGGGATGTTCTCAGGGAATGGGTTATGCATTAACGTTACGTTAAGAGGTTAAAGTTAGGCTCACGGTGAGGTTTACGAGTTAAGGGGAGAAATAGGAACAGGGTTAGGTGCCATGTTCAGGGTTAGGGTTATCTGTTAAAGGTATCATTTATGCTTAGCGCACGGGCCCTGTCGGCATTAGGCTGGGGGGAGGTTAGGGGGCTGGGATTGTCACCGGGAACCCACTGTATCGGACTCTGGGTATGGGCCCGTGGATTTCATGCAGGACACAGTGGTAGAGCCTCCTTTCACACATGGCACGGGAGGATTGCAGGCTTTCTAAACTCTAAGAAAGCAAGAAGTCTGAGAATTAGATTTAGGGTTAGGATTATGGTTAGGGTTCAGGATGAAGTGTAGTGTTATGGTGAGGGGATAGGGTTACAGATTAGGGTTACGGTTTAAGGTTACTGTTAGGTTTAACGGTTACAGTTCGTTTTGGGGTTGAGGTTTGCGGATAGGGTTAAGATGAGGGGTCAGGGTTTGGTACAGGGTTAGGGTTGTGTTCGGTTTAGGGTTGAAGATTAGGATTAGGGTTAGGATTAAAGGTTAGCATGAGAGTTAACGGTTAAGATTAAGGTTAAGGGTTAGGGTTAGGGTTTAGGTTTAGGGTTAAGGGTTAGGGTTAGTTTTAGGGTTAGAGTTATGTGTTAGGGTTTGTGTTAGAGGTTAGGGTTAGGTTTACTGTTCGTGGTTAGAGTTACGTTTAGGGGTTAGCATTAGGGTTAGGGATTAGGTTTAGGGTAAGTGTTTAGAGTTAGTGTTGGGCTTTAGGCTCGGGGCTTAGGTTCAGGGTCAGAGGTTAGGGTTGGTGGTAGGGCTTAGATTTAGCGGTCAGTTTAAGGGCACAGGACCTGGTTAATCTACGGTGAGAGGGGTGTGGTCGGAGTCACCACAAAAGCACAACATCATTCCCTGGGCCTTGGGACAAAACCTACATGCAGGACTCAGGCAGAGCCTCATCTCACACATGGCATGGCTGTATTGTAGGCTTGCTTCACTCTGGGAATGGAAGTAGTGTGAGAATTAGGGTTAGGTTTGGGGTTAGGGGTTTCGAGTTAGGGGTTAGGTTTCGAGTCAGGGTCAGGTGCTAGGGATTAGTGGTTAGGTTTAGAGTTAGTGTTAGGGGTTAGGTGTTAAGTCTGGGTTGGGGGCCAGGGTTAGGTTTAGGGTTGGGGTTAGCGTTAGGGTTAGGGGTTAGGGTTAAGGGATAGGGTTAGGGTTAAGGGTTAGGCTTAGGGTTAGGGTTCAGGGTTAGGGTTAAGGTTTGGGTTTAGCGTTTGGCACAGGGTTAGGCTTCAGTGTTAGCTTTATGGTTAAAGATTAGGATTAGGGTTAGTGTGAGGGTTAATGGTAAGGGTCAAGATTAAGGGTTAGGGTTGGGGTTAGGGTTAGGTTTAGGGTTAGGGCTTAGGGTTAGGGGATAGGATTAGGGTTAAGTGTTGGGCTTATGGTTAGGGTTAAAGTTTAGTGTTAGGGTTAATGTTTAGTGTTATGGTCCAGTTTAAGTGTTAGGGTGAGGGTTAACAGTTAGGATTAGGCTTAGGGGTTAGGGATATAGTGAAGGTTCAGTGTTAGGGTTAGGTTTAGGGTTCAGGGTTAGGGTTAGCTTTAGGGGTTATGGTTAGGGTTAGGTGTTAGGTTAGTGTCAGGGTTAGGTCTGGTCGTGAGGGTAAGGTTTAGGGTTAGCTTTAAGAGCTAGGGTTAGGTTTAATGGTTAGGATTAGGATTACGGTTAAAGGTTAGGGTAATGCTCAGGGGTTAGGGTGAAGGGTGAAGGGTTAGGGCTTTTGTTAGGCATAGCGTTGGGGTTAGAACTAAGGGTTCCTGTCAGTGTTAGGGTTGTAGGCAGCGTTACGGTTAGGCTTAGCGGTGGAGAATTAGGGTTAGGGATTAGGTGTTACAGTTATGACTAGGTGATAGGGTTAGAATTATGGGATAGGGGATGTTCTCAGGGAATGGGTTATGCATTAACGTTACGTTAAGAGGTTAAAGTTAGGCTCACGGTGAGGTTTACGAGTTAAGGGGAGAAATAGGAACAGGGTTAGGTGCCATGTTCAGGGTTAGGGTTATCTGTTAAAGGTATCATTTATGCTTAGCGCACGGGCCCTGTCGGCATTAGGCTGGGGGGAGGTTAGGGGGCTGGGATTGTCACCGGGAACCCACTGTATCGGACTCTGGGTATGGGCCCGTGGATTTCATGCAGGACACAGTGGTAGAGCCTCCTTTCACACATGGCACGGGAGGATTGCAGGCTTTCTAAACTCTAAGAAAGCAAGAAGTCTGAGAATTAGATTTAGGGTTAGGATTATGGTTAGGGTTCAGGATGAAGTGTAGTGTTATGGTGAGGGGATAGGGTTACAGATTAGGGTTACGGTTTAAGGTTACTGTTAGGTTTAACGGTTACAGTTCGTTTTGGGGTTGAGGTTTGTGGATAGGGTTAAGATGAGGGGTCAGGGTTTGGTACAGGGTTAGGGTTGTGTTCGGTTTAGGGTTGAAGATTAGGATTAGGGTTAGGATTAAAGGTTAGCATGAGAGTTAACGGTTAAGATTAAGGTTAAGGGTTAGGGTTAGGGTTTAGGTTTAGGGTTAAGGGTTAGGGTTAGTTTTAGGGTTAGAGTTATGTGTTAGGGTTTGTGTTAGAGGTTAGGGTTAGGTTTACTGTTCGTGGTTAGAGTTACGTTTAGGGGTTAGCATTAGGGTTAGGGATTAGGTTTAGGGTAAGTGTTTAGAGTTAGTGTTGGGCTTTAGGCTCGGGGCTTAGGTTCAGGGTCAGAGGTTAGGGTTGGTGGTAGGGCTTAGATTTAGCGGTCAGTTTAAGGGCACAGGACCTGGTTAATCTACGGTGAGAGGGGTGTGGTCGGAGTCACCACAAAAGCACAACATCATTCCCTGGGCCTTGGGACAAAACCTACATGCAGGACTCAGGCAGAGCCTCATCTCACACATGGCATGGCTGTATTGTAGGCTTGCTTCACTCTGGGAATGGAAGTAGTGTGAGAATTAGGGTTAGGTTTGGGGTTAGGGGTTTCGAGTTAGGGGTTAGGTTTCGAGTCAGGGTCAGGTGCTAGGGATTAGTGGTTAGGTTTAGAGTTAGTGTTAGGGGTTAGGTGTTAAGTCTGGGTTGGGGGCCAGGGTTAGGTTTAGGGTTGGGGTTAGCGTTAGGGTTAGGGGTTAGGGTTAAGGGATAGGGTTAGGGTTAAGGGTTAGGCTTAGGGTTAGGGTTCAGGGTTAGGGTTAAGGTTTAGGGTTAGAGTCAGGGTTAAGTGTTAGGGTGAGGCTTAACAGTTAGGGTTAGGGTTAGGGGGTTAGGAATAGGGTTAGGGTTAAGGGTTAGGTTTATGGTTCAGGTTTAAGGTTAGGATTAGGGGTTAGGGTTAGTGTTAACTGTAGGTCAGTGTTGGGGTTAGATCTCTAGGCATTAGCGTATAGGTTAGGGTTAGGGTTAAGTAGGGTTATGTTTAATGGTTAGGATTGGGATTAGCGTTAAGGGTTAGGGTTAAGCTTTAGGGGTTATGACTAAGGATCAATGGTTAGGGTTATTTTTAGGCGTAGGGTTAGGGTAAGGGTTTTAGGGTTAGTGTTAGTGTTGTCGGTAGGGTTAAGGTTAGGGTTGGCGTTTCAGAATTAGGGATTAGGTGTTATGGTTATGGCTAGGAGTTAGGGTTAGAATTACGGTATAGGGCTTGTTCTCAGGGTGTCATGCATTATCGTTAAGATAAGGGGTTAAGTTAGGGTTAGGGTGAGGTTTACGTGTTAAGGTGAGCAGTAGGATCAGGGTTAGGTGTTATGTTCTGGGTTAGGGTTATGGGTGTGGGGTAGGGTTTATGCTTAGGGCACGGGCCCTGTATGCACTAGGAGGCGAAGTTAGGGGTCTGTGATGGTCGCTGGGAGCCCACTCTATCGTACGCAGTGTATGGGCCTCTGGGTTTCATGCAGGACACTGTGGCAGAGCGGGCTTTCATGCATGGCTTAGTAGGATTGTAGGCTTTCAAAACTCTGAGAAAGCAAGTCTGAGAATTAGATTTAGGGTTAGGATTACGGTACGGTTTAGGGATGAAGATTAGCGATAGGGTGAGGGCTTAGGGTTAGGGGTTAGGGTTAGGGTTAGGGTTGTTGGCAGGGTGAAGGTTAGGGTTGGCATTTTAGAATTAGGGATGAGGTGTTAGGGTTATGGCTAGGGGTTAGGATTAGAATTATGGGATAGGGCTTCTTCTCAGGGTGTTATGCATTAAGGTTAAGATAAGGGGATAAGTTAGGGTTACGGGGAGGTTTATGTTTTAAGGTGAGCAATAGGATCAGGGTCAGGTGCTATGTTCAGGGTGAGGGTTATCTGTTAGGGGTAGTGTTTATACTTAGCGTACAGGCCCTGTCTGCACGGGGCGGGAGGCTGGGGTTAGGGGGATGGGATTGTCCCCGGGAACCCACTCTATCATACGCTAGGTATGGGCTCCTGGTTTCATGCAAGAGAGAGCTGCAGAGCCCCCTTTTACTCATGGCATGGGAGGATTTTAGGCTTTCTAAACTCTAAGAAAGCAAGAAGTCCGAGAATTAGATTTAGGGGTAGGATTATGATAATGTTTAGGGTTAGGGTTAGTGTTAAGGTGGGGTCTTAGGGTTAGGGGTTAGGGTTAGAGGTTAGTGTTAGGTGTAACAGTTACAGTTAGGTTTATGGTTAAGTTTCAGGGTTAGGGTTAAGGTTTGGGTTTAGCGTTTGGCACAGGGTTAGGCTTCAGTGTTAGCTTTATGGTTAAAGATTAGGATTAGGGTTAGTGTGAGGGTTAATGGTAAGGGTCAAGATTAAGGGTTAGGGTTGGGGTTAGGGTTAGGTTTAGGGTTAGGGCTTAGGGTTAGGGGATAGGATTAGGGTTAAGTGTTGGGCTTATGGTTAGGGTTAAAGTTTAGTGTTAGGGTTAATGTTTAGTGTTATGGTCCAGTTTAAGTGTTAGGGTGAGGGTTAACAGTTAGGATTAGGCTTAGGGGTTAGGGATATAGTGAAGGTTCAGTGTTAGGGTTAGGTTTAGGGTTCAGGGTTAGGGTTAGCTTTAGGGGTTATGGTTAGGGTTAGGTGTTAGGTTAGTGTCAGGGTTAGGTCTGGTCGTGAGGGTAAGGTTTAGGGTTAGCTTTAAGAGCTAGGGTTAGGTTTAATGGTTAGGATTAGGATTACGGTTAAAGGTTAGGGTAATGCTCAGGGGTTAGGGTGAAGGGTGAAGGGTTAGGGCTTTTGTTAGGCATAGCGTTGGGGTTAGAACTAAGGGTTCCTGTCAGTGTTAGGGTTGTAGGCAGCGTTACGGTTAGGCTTAGCGGTGGAGAATTAGGGTTAGGGATTAGGTGTTACAGTTATGACTAGGTGATAGGGTTAGAATTATGGGATAGGGGATGTTCTCAGGGAATGGGTTATGCATTAACGTTACGTTAAGAGGTTAAAGTTAGGCTCACGGTGAGGTTTACGAGTTAAGGGGAGAAATAGGAACAGGGTTAGGTGCCATGTTCAGGGTTAGGGTTATCTGTTAAAGGTATCATTTATGCTTAGCGCACGGGCCCTGTCGGCATTAGGCTGGGGGGAGGTTAGGGGGCTGGGATTGTCACCGGGAACCCACTGTATCGGACTCTGGGTATGGGCCCGTGGATTTCATGCAGGACACAGTGGTAGAGCCTCCTTTCACACATGGCACGGGAGGATTGCAGGCTTTCTAAACTCTAAGAAAGCAAGAAGTCTGAGAATTAGATTTAGGGTTAGGATTATGGTTAGGGTTCAGGATGAAGTGTAGTGTTATGGTGAGGGGATAGGGTTACAGATTAGGGTTACGGTTTAAGGTTACTGTTAGGTTTAACGGTTACAGTTCGTTTTGGGGTTGAGGTTTGCGGATAGGGTTAAGATGAGGGGTCAGGGTTTGGTACAGGGTTAGGGTTGTGTTCGGTTTAGGGTTGAAGATTAGGATTAGGGTTAGGATTAAAGGTTAGCATGAGAGTTAACGGTTAAGATTAAGGTTAAGGGTTAGGGTTAGGGTTTAGGTTTAGGGTTAAGGGTTAGGGTTAGTTTTAGGGTTAGAGTTATGTGTTAGGGTTTGTGTTAGAGGTTAGGGTTAGGTTTACTGTTCGTGGTTAGAGTTACGTTTAGGGGTTAGCATTAGGGTTAGGGATTAGGTTTAGGGTAAGTGTTTAGAGTTAGTGTTGGGCTTTAGGCTCGGGGCTTAGGTTCAGGGTCAGAGGTTAGGGTTGGTGGTAGGGCTTAGATTTAGCGGTCAGTTTAAGGGCACAGGACCTGGTTAATCTACGGTGAGAGGGGTGTGGTCGGAGTCACCACAAAAGCACAACATCATTCCCTGGGCCTTGGGACAAAACCTACATGCAGGACTCAGGCAGAGCCTCATCTCACACATGGCATGGCTGTATTGTAGGCTTGCTTCACTCTGGGAATGGAAGTAGTGTGAGAATTAGGGTTAGGTTTGGGGTTAGGGGTTTCGAGTTAGGGGTTAGGTTTCGAGTCAGGGTCAGGTGCTAGGGATTAGTGGTTAGGTTTAGAGTTAGTGTTAGGGGTTAGGTGTTAAGTCTGGGTTGGGGGCCAGGGTTAGGTTTAGGGTTGGGGTTAGCGTTAGGGTTAGGGGTTAGGGTTAAGGGATAGGGTTAGGGTTAAGGGTTAGGCTTAGGGTTAGGGTTCAGGGTTAGGGTTAAGGTTTAGGGTTAGAGTCAGGGTTAAGTGTTAGGGTGAGGCTTAACAGTTAGGGTTAGGGTTAGGGGGTTAGGAATAGGGTTAGGGTTAAGGGTTAGGTTTATGGTTCAGGTTTAAGGTTAGGATTAGGGGTTAGGGTTAGTGTTAACTGTAGGTCAGTGTTGGGGTTAGATCTCTAGGCATTAGCGTATAGGTTAGGGTTAGGGTTAAGTAGGGTTATGTTTAATGGTTAGGATTGGGATTAGCGTTAAGGGTTAGGGTTAAGCTTTAGGGGTTATGACTAAGGATCAATGGTTAGGGTTATTTTTAGGCGTAGGGTTAGGGTAAGGGTTTTAGGGTTAGTGTTAGTGTTGTCGGTAGGGTTAAGGTTAGGGTTGGCGTTTCAGAATTAGGGATTAGGTGTTATGGTTATGGCTAGGAGTTAGGGTTAGAATTACGGTATAGGGCTTGTTCTCAGGGTGTCATGCATTATCGTTAAGATAAGGGGTTAAGTTAGGGTTAGGGTGAGGTTTACGTGTTAAGGTGAGCAGTAGGATCAGGGTTAGGTGTTATGTTCTGGGTTAGGGTTATGGGTGTGGGGTAGGGTTTATGCTTAGGGCACGGGCCCTGTATGCACTAGGAGGCGAAGTTAGGGGTCTGTGATGGTCGCTGGGAGCCCACTCTATCGTACGCAGTGTATGGGCCTCTGGGTTTCATGCAGGACACTGTGGCAGAGCGGGCTTTCATGCATGGCTTAGTAGGATTGTAGGCTTTCAAAACTCTGAGAAAGCAAGTCTGAGAATTAGATTTAGGGTTAGGATTACGGTACGGTTTAGGGATGAAGATTAGCGATAGGGTGAGGGCTTAGGGTTAGGGGTTAGGGTTAGGGTTAGGGTTGTTGGCAGGGTGAAGGTTAGGGTTGGCATTTTAGAATTAGGGATGAGGTGTTAGGGTTATGGCTAGGGGTTAGGATTAGAATTATGGGATAGGGCTTCTTCTCAGGGTGTTATGCATTAAGGTTAAGATAAGGGGATAAGTTAGGGTTACGGGGAGGTTTATGTTTTAAGGTGAGCAATAGGATCAGGGTCAGGTGCTATGTTCAGGGTGAGGGTTATCTGTTAGGGGTAGTGTTTATACTTAGCGTACAGGCCCTGTCTGCACGGGGCGGGAGGCTGGGGTTAGGGGGATGGGATTGTCCCCGGGAACCCACTCTATCATACGCTAGGTATGGGCTCCTGGTTTCATGCAAGAGAGAGCTGCAGAGCCCCCTTTTACTCATGGCATGGGAGGATTTTAGGCTTTCTAAACTCTAAGAAAGCAAGAAGTCCGAGAATTAGATTTAGGGGTAGGATTATGATAATGTTTAGGGTTAGGGTTAGTGTTAAGGTGGGGTCTTAGGGTTAGGGGTTAGGGTTAGAGGTTAGTGTTAGGTGTAACAGTTACAGTTAGGTTTATGGTTAAGTTTCAGGGTAAGGGTTAAGGTTTGGGTTTAGCGTTTGGCACAGGGTTAGGCTTCAGTGTTAGCTTTATGGTTAAAGATTAGGATTAGGGTTAGTGTGAGGGTTAATGGTAAGGGTCAAGATTAAGGGTTAGGGTTGGGGTTAGGGTTAGGTTTAGGGTTAGGGCTTAGGGTTAGGGGATAGGATTAGGGTTAAGTGTTGGGCTTATGGTTAGGGTTAAAGTTTAGTGTTAGGGTTAATGTTTAGTGTTATGGTCCAGTTTAAGTGTTAGGGTGAGGGTTAACAGTTAGGATTAGGCTTAGGGGTTAGGGATATAGTGAAGGTTCAGTGTTAGGGTTAGGTTTAGGGTTCAGGGTTAGGGTTAGCTTTAGGGGTTATGGTTAGGGTTAGGTGTTAGGTTAGTGTCAGGGTTAGGTCTGGTCGTGAGGGTAAGGTTTAGGGTTAGCTTTAAGAGCTAGGGTTAGGTTTAATGGTTAGGATTAGGATTACGGTTAAAGGTTAGGGTAATGCTCAGGGGTTAGGGTGAAGGGTGAAGGGTTAGGGCTTTTGTTAGGCATAGCGTTGGGGTTAGAACTAAGGGTTCCTGTCAGTGTTAGGGTTGTAGGCAGCGTTACGGTTAGGCTTAGCGGTGGAGAATTAGGGTTAGGGATTAGGTGTTACAGTTATGACTAGGTGATAGGGTTAGAATTATGGGATAGGGGATGTTCTCAGGGAATGGGTTATGCATTAACGTTACGTTAAGAGGTTAAAGTTAGGCTCACGGTGAGGTTTACGAGTTAAGGGGAGAAATAGGAACAGGGTTAGGTGCCATGTTCAGGGTTAGGGTTATCTGTTAAAGGTATCATTTATGCTTAGCGCACGGGCCCTGTCGGCATTAGGCTGGGGGGAGGTTAGGGGGCTGGGATTGTCACCGGGAACCCACTGTATCGGACTCTGGGTATGGGCCCGTGGATTTCATGCAGGACACAGTGGTAGAGCCTCCTTTCACACATGGCACGGGAGGATTGCAGGCTTTCTAAACTCTAAGAAAGCAAGAAGTCTGAGAATTAGATTTAGGGTTAGGATTATGGTTAGCGTTCAGGATGAAGTGTAGTGTTATGGTGAGGGGATAGGGTTACAGATTAGGGTTACGGTTTAAGGTTACTGTTAGGTTTAACGGTTACAGTTCGTTTTGGGGTTGAGGTTTGCGGATAGGGTTAAGATGAGGGGTCAGGGTTTGGTACAGGGTTAGGGTTGTGTTCGGTTTAGGGTTGAAGATTAGGATTAGGGTTAGGATTAAAGGTTAGCATGAGAGTTAACGGTTAAGATTAAGGTTAAGGGTTAGGGTTAGGGTTTAGGTTTAGGGTTAAGGGTTAGGGTTAGTTTTAGGGTTAGAGTTATGTGTTAGGGTTTGTGTTAGAGGTTAGGGTTAGGTTTACTGTTCGTGGTTAGAGTTACGTTTAGGGGTTAGCATTAGGGTTAGGGATTAGGTTTAGGGTAAGTGTTTAGAGTTAGTGTTGGGCTTTAGGCTCGGGGCTTAGGTTCAGGGTCAGAGGTTAGGGTTGGTGGTAGGGCTTAGATTTAGCGGTCAGTTTAAGGGCACAGGACCTGGTTAATCTACGGTGAGAGGGGTGTGGTCGGAGTCACCACAAAAGCACAACATCATTCCCTGGGCCTTGGGACAAAACCTACATGCAGGACTCAGGCAGAGCCTCATCTCACACATGGCATGGCTGTATTGTAGGCTTGCTTCACTCTGGGAATGGAAGTAGTGTGAGAATTAGGGTTAGGTTTGGGGTTAGGGGTTTCGAGTTAGGGGTTAGGTTTCGAGTCAGGGTCAGGTGCTAGGGATTAGTGGTTAGGTTTAGAGTTAGTGTTAGGGGTTAGGTGTTAAGTCTGGGTTGGGGGCCAGGGTTAGGTTTAGGGTTGGGGTTAGCGTTAGGGTTAGGGGTTAGGGTTAAGGGATAGGGTTAGGGTTAAGGGTTAGGCTTAGGGTTAGGGTTCAGGGTTAGGGTTAAGGTTTGGGTTTAGCGTTTGGCACAGGGTTAGGCTTCAGTGTTAGCTTTATGGTTAAAGATTAGGATTAGGGTTAGTGTGAGGGTTAATGGTAAGGGTCAAGATTAAGGGTTAGGGTTGGGGTTAGGGTTAGGTTTAGGGTTAGGGCTTAGGGTTAGGGGATAGGATTAGGGTTAAGTGTTGGGCTTATGGTTAGGGTTAAAGTTTAGTGTTAGGGTTAATGTTTAGTGTTATGGTCCAGTTTAAGTGTTAGGGTGAGGGTTAACAGTTAGGATTAGGCTTAGGGGTTAGGGATATAGTGAAGGTTCAGTGTTAGGGTTAGGTTTAGGGTTCAGGGTTAGGGTTAGCTTTAGGGGTTATGGTTAGGGTTAGGTGTTAGGTTAGTGTCAGGGTTAGGTCTGGTCGTGAGGGTAAGGTTTAGGGTTAGCTTTAAGAGCTAGGGTTAGGTTTAATGGTTAGGATTAGGATTACGGTTAAAGGTTAGGGTAATGCTCAGGGGTTAGGGTGAAGGGTGAAGGGTTAGGGCTTTTGTTAGGCATAGCGTTGGGGTTAGAACTAAGGGTTCCTGTCAGTGTTAGGGTTGTAGGCAGCGTTACGGTTAGGCTTAGCGGTGGAGAATTAGGGTTAGGGATTAGGTGTTACAGTTATGACTAGGTGATAGGGTTAGAATTATGGGATAGGGGATGTTCTCAGGGAATGGGTTATGCATTAACGTTACGTTAAGAGGTTAAAGTTAGGCTCACGGTGAGGTTTACGAGTTAAGGGGAGAAATAGGAACAGGGTTAGGTGCCATGTTCAGGGTTAGGGTTATCTGTTAAAGGTATCATTTATGCTTAGCGCACGGGCCCTGTCGGCATTAGGCTGGGGGGAGGTTAGGGGGCTGGGATTGTCACCGGGAACCCACTGTATCGGACTCTGGGTATGGGCCCGTGGATTTCATGCAGGACACAGTGGTAGAGCCTCCTTTCACACATGGCACGGGAGGATTGCAGGCTTTCTAAACTCTAAGAAAGCAAGAAGTCTGAGAATTAGATTTAGGGTTAGGATTATGGTTAGGGTTCAGGATGAAGTGTAGTGTTATGGTGAGGGGATAGGGTTACAGATTAGGGTTACGGTTTAAGGTTACTGTTAGGTTTAACGGTTACAGTTCGTTTTGGGGTTGAGGTTTGCGGATAGGGTTAAGATGAGGGGTCAGGGTTTGGTACAGGGTTAGGGTTGTGTTCGGTTTAGGGTTGAAGATTAGGATTAGGGTTAGGATTAAAGGTTAGCATGAGAGTTAACGGTTAAGATTAAGGTTAAGGGTTAGGGTTAGGGTTTAGGTTTAGGGTTAAGGGTTAGGGTTAGTTTTAGGGTTAGAGTTATGTGTTAGGGTTTGTGTTAGAGGTTAGGGTTAGGTTTACTGTTCGTGGTTAGAGTTACGTTTAGGGGTTAGCATTAGGGTTAGGGATTAGGTTTAGGGTAAGTGTTTAGAGTTAGTGTTGGGCTTTAGGCTCGGGGCTTAGGTTCAGGGTCAGAGGTTAGGGTTGGTGGTAGGGCTTAGATTTAGCGGTCAGTTTAAGGGCACAGGACCTGGTTAATCTACGGTGAGAGGGGTGTGGTCGGAGTCACCACAAAAGCACAACATCATTCCCTGGGCCTTGGGACAAAACCTACATGCAGGACTCAGGCAGAGCCTCATCTCACACATGGCATGGCTGTATTGTAGGCTTGCTTCACTCTGGGAATGGAAGTAGTGTGAGAATTAGGGTTAGGTTTGGGGTTAGGGGTTTCGAGTTAGGGGTTAGGTTTCGAGTCAGGGTCAGGTGCTAGGGATTAGTGGTTAGGTTTAGAGTTAGTGTTAGGGGTTAGGTGTTAAGTCTGGGTTGGGGGCCAGGGTTAGGTTTAGGGTTGGGGTTAGCGTTAGGGTTAGGGGTTAGGGTTAAGGGATAGGGTTAGGGTTAAGGGTTAGGCTTAGGGTTAGGGTTCAGGGTTAGGGTTAAGGTTTGGGTTTAGCGTTTGGCACAGGGTTAGGCTTCAGTGTTAGCTTTATGGTTAAAGATTAGGATTAGGGTTAGTGTGAGGGTTAATGGTAAGGGTCAAGATTAAGGGTTAGGGTTGGGGTTAGGGTTAGGTTTAGGGTTAGGGCTTAGGGTTAGGGGATAGGATTAGGGTTAAGTGTTGGGCTTATGGTTAGGGTTAAAGTTTAGTGTTAGGGTTAATGTTTAGTGTTATGGTCCAGTTTAAGTGTTAGGGTGAGGGTTAACAGTTAGGATTAGGCTTAGGGGTTAGGGATATAGTGAAGGTTCAGTGTTAGGGTTAGGTTTAGGGTTCAGGGTTAGGGTTAGCTTTAGGGGTTATGGTTAGGGTTAGGTGTTAGGTTAGTGTCAGGGTTAGGTCTGGTCGTGAGGGTAAGGTTTAGGGTTAGCTTTAAGAGCTAGGGTTAGGTTTAATGGTTAGGATTAGGATTACGGTTAAAGGTTAGGGTAATGCTCAGGGGTTAGGGTGAAGGGTGAAGGGTTAGGGCTTTTGTTAGGCATAGCGTTGGGGTTAGAACTAAGGGTTCCTGTCAGTGTTAGGGTTGTAGGCAGCGTTACGGTTAGGCTTAGCGGTGGAGAATTAGGGTTAGGGATTAGGTGTTACAGTTATGACTAGGTGATAGGGTTAGAATTATGGGATAGGGGATGTTCTCAGGGAATGGGTTATGCATTAACGTTACGTTAAGAGGTTAAAGTTAGGCTCACGGTGAGGTTTACGAGTTAAGGGGAGAAATAGGAACAGGGTTAGGTGCCATGTTCAGGGTTAGGGTTATCTGTTAAAGGTATCATTTATGCTTAGCGCACGGGCCCTGTCGGCATTAGGCTGGGGGGAGGTTAGGGGGCTGGGATTGTCACCGGGAACCCACTGTATCGGACTCTGGGTATGGGCCCGTGGATTTCATGCAGGACACAGTGGTAGAGCCTCCTTTCACACATGGCACGGGAGGATTGCAGGCTTTCTAAACTCTAAGAAAGCAAGAAGTCTGAGAATTAGATTTAGGGTTAGGATTATGGTTAGGGTTCAGGATGAAGTGTAGTGTTATGGTGAGGGGATAGGGTTACAGATTAGGGTTACGGTTTAAGGTTACTGTTAGGTTTAACGGTTACAGTTCGTTTTGGGGTTGAGGTTTGTGGATAGGGTTAAGATGAGGGGTCAGGGTTTGGTACAGGGTTAGGGTTGTGTTCGGTTTAGGGTTGAAGATTAGGATTAGGGTTAGGATTAAAGGTTAGCATGAGAGTTAACGGTTAAGATTAAGGTTAAGGGTTAGGGTTAGGGTTTAGGTTTAGGGTTAAGGGTTAGGGTTAGTTTTAGGGTTAGAGTTATGTGTTAGGGTTTGTGTTAGAGGTTAGGGTTAGGTTTACTGTTCGTGGTTAGAGTTACGTTTAGGGGTTAGCATTAGGGTTAGGGATTAGGTTTAGGGTAAGTGTTTAGAGTTAGTGTTGGGCTTTAGGCTCGGGGCTTAGGTTCAGGGTCAGAGGTTAGGGTTGGTGGTAGGGCTTAGATTTAGCGGTCAGTTTAAGGGCACAGGACCTGGTTAATCTACGGTGAGAGGGGTGTGGTCGGAGTCACCACAAAAGCACAACATCATTCCCTGGGCCTTGGGACAAAACCTACATGCAGGACTCAGGCAGAGCCTCATCTCACACATGGCATGGCTGTATTGTAGGCTTGCTTCACTCTGGGAATGGAAGTAGTGTGAGAATTAGGGTTAGGTTTGGGGTTAGGGGTTTCGAGTTAGGGGTTAGGTTTCGAGTCAGGGTCAGGTGCTAGGGATTAGTGGTTAGGTTTAGAGTTAGTGTTAGGGGTTAGGTGTTAAGTCTGGGTTGGGGGCCAGGGTTAGGTTTAGGGTTGGGGTTAGCGTTAGGGTTAGGGGTTAGGGTTAAGGGATAGGGTTAGGGTTAAGGGTTAGGCTTAGGGTTAGGGTTCAGGGTTAGGGTTAAGGTTTAGGGTTAGAGTCAGGGTTAAGTGTTAGGGTGAGGCTTAACAGTTAGGGTTAGGGTTAGGGGGTTAGGAATAGGGTTAGGGTTAAGGGTTAGGTTTATGGTTCAGGTTTAAGGTTAGGATTAGGGGTTAGGGTTAGTGTTAACTGTAGGTCAGTGTTGGGGTTAGATCTCTAGGCATTAGCGTATAGGTTAGGGTTAGGGTTAAGTAGGGTTATGTTTAATGGTTAGGATTGGGATTAGCGTTAAGGGTTAGGGTTAAGCTTTAGGGGTTATGACTAAGGATCAATGGTTAGGGTTATTTTTAGGCGTAGGGTTAGGGTAAGGGTTTTAGGGTTAGTGTTAGTGTTGTCGGTAGGGTTAAGGTTAGGGTTGGCGTTTCAGAATTAGGGATTAGGTGTTATGGTTATGGCTAGGAGTTAGGGTTAGAATTACGGTATAGGGCTTGTTCTCAGGGTGTCATGCATTATCGTTAAGATAAGGGGTTAAGTTAGGGTTAGGGTGAGGTTTACGTGTTAAGGTGAGCAGTAGGATCAGGGTTAGGTGTTATGTTCTGGGTTAGGGTTATGGGTGTGGGGTAGGGTTTATGCTTAGGGCACGGGCCCTGTATGCACTAGGAGGCGAAGTTAGGGGTCTGTGATGGTCGCTGGGAGCCCACTCTATCGTACGCAGTGTATGGGCCTCTGGGTTTCATGCAGGACACTGTGGCAGAGCGGGCTTTCATGCATGGCTTAGTAGGATTGTAGGCTTTCAAAACTCTGAGAAAGCAAGTCTGAGAATTAGATTTAGGGTTAGGATTACGGTACGGTTTAGGGATGAAGATTAGCGATAGGGTGAGGGCTTAGGGTTAGGGGTTAGGGTTAGGGTTAGGGTTGTTGGCAGGGTGAAGGTTAGGGTTGGCATTTTAGAATTAGGGATGAGGTGTTAGGGTTATGGCTAGGGGTTAGGATTAGAATTATGGGATAGGGCTTCTTCTCAGGGTGTTATGCATTAAGGTTAAGATAAGGGGATAAGTTAGGGTTACGGGGAGGTTTATGTTTTAAGGTGAGCAATAGGATCAGGGTCAGGTGCTATGTTCAGGGTGAGGGTTATCTGTTAGGGGTAGTGTTTATACTTAGCGTACAGGCCCTGTCTGCACGGGGCGGGAGGCTGGGGTTAGGGGGATGGGATTGTCCCCGGGAACCCACTCTATCATACGCTAGGTATGGGCTCCTGGTTTCATGCAAGAGAGAGCTGCAGAGCCCCCTTTTACTCATGGCATGGGAGGATTTTAGGCTTTCTAAACTCTAAGAAAGCAAGAAGTCCGAGAATTAGATTTAGGGGTAGGATTATGATAATGTTTAGGGTTAGGGTTAGTGTTAAGGTGGGGTCTTAGGGTTAGGGGTTAGGGTTAGAGGTTAGTGTTAGGTGTAACAGTTACAGTTAGGTTTATGGTTAAGTTTCAGGGTTAGGGTTAAGGTTTGGGTTTAGCGTTTGGCACAGGGTTAGGCTTCAGTGTTAGCTTTATGGTTAAAGATTAGGATTAGGGTTAGTGTGAGGGTTAATGGTAAGGGTCAAGATTAAGGGTTAGGGTTGGGGTTAGGGTTAGGTTTAGGGTTAGGGCTTAGGGTTAGGGGATAGGATTAGGGTTAAGTGTTGGGCTTATGGTTAGGGTTAAAGTTTAGTGTTAGGGTTAATGTTTAGTGTTATGGTCCAGTTTAAGTGTTAGGGTGAGGGTTAACAGTTAGGATTAGGCTTAGGGGTTAGGGATATAGTGAAGGTTCAGTGTTAGGGTTAGGTTTAGGGTTCAGGGTTAGGGTTAGCTTTAGGGGTTATGGTTAGGGTTAGGTGTTAGGTTAGTGTCAGGGTTAGGTCTGGTCGTGAGGGTAAGGTTTAGGGTTAGCTTTAAGAGCTAGGGTTAGGTTTAATGGTTAGGATTAGGATTACGGTTAAAGGTTAGGGTAATGCTCAGGGGTTAGGGTGAAGGGTGAAGGGTTAGGGCTTTTGTTAGGCATAGCGTTGGGGTTAGAACTAAGGGTTCCTGTCAGTGTTAGGGTTGTAGGCAGCGTTACGGTTAGGCTTAGCGGTGGAGAATTAGGGTTAGGGATTAGGTGTTACAGTTATGACTAGGTGATAGGGTTAGAATTATGGGATAGGGGATGTTCTCAGGGAATGGGTTATGCATTAACGTTACGTTAAGAGGTTAAAGTTAGGCTCACGGTGAGGTTTACGAGTTAAGGGGAGAAATAGGAACAGGGTTAGGTGCCATGTTCAGGGTTAGGGTTATCTGTTAAAGGTATCATTTATGCTTAGCGCACGGGCCCTGTCGGCATTAGGCTGGGGGGAGGTTAGGGGGCTGGGATTGTCACCGGGAACCCACTGTATCGGACTCTGGGTATGGGCCCGTGGATTTCATGCAGGACACAGTGGTAGAGCCTCCTTTCACACATGGCACGGGAGGATTGCAGGCTTTCTAAACTCTAAGAAAGCAAGAAGTCTGAGAATTAGATTTAGGGTTAGGATTATGGTTAGGGTTCAGGATGAAGTGTAGTGTTATGGTGAGGGGATAGGGTTACAGATTAGGGTTACGGTTTAAGGTTACTGTTAGGTTTAACGGTTACAGTTCGTTTTGGGGTTGAGGTTTGCGGATAGGGTTAAGATGAGGGGTCAGGGTTTGGTACAGGGTTAGGGTTGTGTTCGGTTTAGGGTTGAAGATTAGGATTAGGGTTAGGATTAAAGGTTAGCATGAGAGTTAACGGTTAAGATTAAGGTTAAGGGTTAGGGTTAGGGTTTAGGTTTAGGGTTAAGGGTTAGGGTTAGTTTTAGGGTTAGAGTTATGTGTTAGGGTTTGTGTTAGAGGTTAGGGTTAGGTTTACTGTTCGTGGTTAGAGTTACGTTTAGGGGTTAGCATTAGGGTTAGGGATTAGGTTTAGGGTAAGTGTTTAGAGTTAGTGTTGGGCTTTAGGCTCGGGGCTTAGGTTCAGGGTCAGAGGTTAGGGTTGGTGGTAGGGCTTAGAATTAGCGGTCAGTTTAAGGGCACAGGACCTGGTTAATCTACGGTGAGAGGGGTGTGGTCGGAGTCACCACAAAAGCACAACATCATTCCCTGGGCCTTGGGACAAAACCTACATGCAGGACTCAGGCAGAGCCTCATCTCACACATGGCATGGCTGTATTGTAGGCTTGCTTCACTCTGGGAATGGAAGTAGTGTGAGAATTAGGGTTAGGTTTGGGGTTAGGGGTTTCGAGTTAGGGGTTAGGTTTCGAGTCAGGGTCAGGTGCTAGGGATTAGTGGTTAGGTTTAGAGTTAGTGTTAGGGGTTAGGTGTTAAGTCTGGGTTGGGGGCCAGGGTTAGGTTTAGGGTTGGGGTTAGCGTTAGGGTTAGGGGTTAGGGTTAAGGGATAGGGTTAGGGTTAAGGGTTAGGCTTAGGGTTAGGGTTCAGGGTTAGGGTTAAGGTTTAGGGTTAGAGTCAGGGTTAAGTGTTAGGGTGAGGCTTAACAGTTAGGGTTAGGGTTAGGGGGTTAGGAATAGGGTTAGGGTTAAGGGTTAGGTTTATGGTTCAGGTTTAAGGTTAGGATTAGGGGTTAGGGTTAGTGTTAACTGTAGGTCAGTGTTGGGGTTAGATCTCTAGGCATTAGCGTATAGGTTAGGGTTAGGGTTAAGTAGGGTTATGTTTAATGGTTAGGATTGGGATTAGCGTTAAGGGTTAGGGTTAAGCTTTAGGGGTTATGACTAAGGATCAATGGTTAGGGTTATTTTTAGGCGTAGGGTTAGGGTAAGGGTTTTAGGGTTAGTGTTAGTGTTGTCGGTAGGGTTAAGGTTAGGGTTGGCGTTTCAGAATTAGGGATTAGGTGTTATGGTTATGGCTAGGAGTTAGGGTTAGAATTACGGTATAGGGCTTGTTCTCAGGGTGTCATGCATTATCGTTAAGATAAGGGGTTAAGTTAGGGTTAGGGTGAGGTTTACGTGTTAAGGTGAGCAGTAGGATCAGGGTTAGGTGTTATGTTCTGGGTTAGGGTTATGGGTGTGGGGTAGGGTTTATGCTTAGGGCACGGGCCCTGTATGCACTAGGAGGCGAAGTTAGGGGTCTGTGATGGTCGCTGGGAGCCCACTCTATCGTACGCAGTGTATGGGCCTCTGGGTTTCATGCAGGACACTGTGGCAGAGCGGGCTTTCATGCATGGCTTAGTAGGATTGTAGGCTTTCAAAACTCTGAGAAAGCAAGTCTGAGAATTAGATTTAGGGTTAGGATTACGGTACGGTTTAGGGATGAAGATTAGCGATAGGGTGAGGGCTTAGGGTTAGGGGTTAGGGTTAGGGTTAGGGTTGTTGGCAGGGTGAAGGTTAGGGTTGGCATTTTAGAATTAGGGATGAGGTGTTAGGGTTATGGCTAGGGGTTAGGATTAGAATTATGGGATAGGGCTTCTTCTCAGGGTGTTATGCATTAAGGTTAAGATAAGGGGATAAGTTAGGGTTACGGGGAGGTTTATGTTTTAAGGTGAGCAATAGGATCAGGGTCAGGTGCTATGTTCAGGGTGAGGGTTATCTGTTAGGGGTAGTGTTTATACTTAGCGTACAGGCCCTGTCTGCACGGGGCGGGAGGCTGGGGTTAGGGGGATGGGATTGTCCCCGGGAACCCACTCTATCATACGCTAGGTATGGGCTCCTGGTTTCATGCAAGAGAGAGCTGCAGAGCCCCCTTTTACTCATGGCATGGGAGGATTTTAGGCTTTCTAAACTCTAAGAAAGCAAGAAGTCCGAGAATTAGATTTAGGGGTAGGATTATGATAATGTTTAGGGTTAGGGTTAGTGTTAAGGTGGGGTCTTAGGGTTAGGGGTTAGGGTTAGAGGTTAGTGTTAGGTGTAACAGTTACAGTTAGGTTTATGGTTAAGTTTCAGGGTAAGGGTTAAGGTTTGGGTTTAGCGTTTGGCACAGGGTTAGGCTTCAGTGTTAGCTTTATGGTTAAAGATTAGGATTAGGGTTAGTGTGAGGGTTAATGGTAAGGGTCAAGATTAAGGGTTAGGGTTGGGGTTAGGGTTAGGTTTAGGGTTAGGGCTTAGGGTTAGGGGATAGGATTAGGGTTAAGTGTTGGGCTTATGGTTAGGGTTAAAGTTTAGTGTTAGGGTTAATGTTTAGTGTTATGGTCCAGTTTAAGTGTTAGGGTGAGGGTTAACAGTTAGGATTAGGCTTAGGGGTTAGGGATATAGTGAAGGTTCAGTGTTAGGGTTAGGTTTAGGGTTCAGGGTTAGGGTTAGCTTTAGGGGTTATGGTTAGGGTTAGGTGTTAGGTTAGTGTCAGGGTTAGGTCTGGTCGTGAGGGTAAGGTTTAGGGTTAGCTTTAAGAGCTAGGGTTAGGTTTAATGGTTAGGATTAGGATTACGGTTAAAGGTTAGGGTAATGCTCAGGGGTTAGGGTGAAGGGTGAAGGGTTAGGGCTTTTGTTAGGCATAGCGTTGGGGTTAGAACTAAGGGTTCCTGTCAGTGTTAGGGTTGTAGGCAGCGTTACGGTTAGGCTTAGCGGTGGAGAATTAGGGTTAGGGATTAGGTGTTACAGTTATGACTAGGTGATAGGGTTAGAATTATGGGATAGGGGATGTTCTCAGGGAATGGGTTATGCATTAACGTTACGTTAAGAGGTTAAAGTTAGGCTCACGGTGAGGTTTACGAGTTAAGGGGAGAAATAGGAACAGGGTTAGGTGCCATGTTCAGGGTTAGGGTTATCTGTTAAAGGTATCATTTATGCTTAGCGCACGGGCCCTGTCGGCATTAGGCTGGGGGGAGGTTAGGGGGCTGGGATTGTCACCGGGAACCCACTGTATCGGACTCTGGGTATGGGCCCGTGGATTTCATGCAGGACACAGTGGTAGAGCCTCCTTTCACACATGGCACGGGAGGATTGCAGGCTTTCTAAACTCTAAGAAAGCAAGAAGTCTGAGAATTAGATTTAGGGTTAGGATTATGGTTAGCGTTCAGGATGAAGTGTAGTGTTATGGTGAGGGGATAGGGTTACAGATTAGGGTTACGGTTTAAGGTTACTGTTAGGTTTAACGGTTACAGTTCGTTTTGGGGTTGAGGTTTGCGGATAGGGTTAAGATGAGGGGTCAGGGTTTGGTACAGGGTTAGGGTTGTGTTCGGTTTAGGGTTGAAGATTAGGATTAGGGTTAGGATTAAAGGTTAGCATGAGAGTTAACGGTTAAGATTAAGGTTAAGGGTTAGGGTTAGGGTTTAGGTTTAGGGTTAAGGGTTAGGGTTAGTTTTAGGGTTAGAGTTATGTGTTAGGGTTTGTGTTAGAGGTTAGGGTTAGGTTTACTGTTCGTGGTTAGAGTTACGTTTAGGGGTTAGCATTAGGGTTAGGGATTAGGTTTAGGGTAAGTGTTTAGAGTTAGTGTTGGGCTTTAGGCTCGGGGCTTAGGTTCAGGGTCAGAGGTTAGGGTTGGTGGTAGGGCTTAGATTTAGCGGTCAGTTTAAGGGCACAGGACCTGGTTAATCTACGGTGAGAGGGGTGTGGTCGGAGTCACCACAAAAGCACAACATCATTCCCTGGGCCTTGGGACAAAACCTACATGCAGGACTCAGGCAGAGCCTCATCTCACACATGGCATGGCTGTATTGTAGGCTTGCTTCACTCTGGGAATGGAAGTAGTGTGAGAATTAGGGTTAGGTTTGGGGTTAGGGGTTTCGAGTTAGGGGTTAGGTTTCGAGTCAGGGTCAGGTGCTAGGGATTAGTGGTTAGGTTTAGAGTTAGTGTTAGGGGTTAGGTGTTAAGTCTGGGTTGGGGGCCAGGGTTAGGTTTAGGGTTGGGGTTAGCGTTAGGGTTAGGGGTTAGGGTTAAGGGATAGGGTTAGGGTTAAGGGTTAGGCTTAGGGTTAGGGTTCAGGGTTAGGGTTAAGGTTTAGGGTTAGAGTCAGGGTTAAGTGTTAGGGTGAGGCTGAACAGTTAGGGTTAGGGTTAGGGGGTTAGGAATAGGGTTAGGGTTAAGGGTTAGGTTTATGGTTCAGGTTTAAGGTTAGGATTAGGGGTTAGGGTTAGTGTTAACTGTAGGTCAGTGTTGGGGTTAGATCTCTAGGCATTAGCGTATAGGTTAGGGTTAGGGTTAAGTAGGGTTATGTTTAATGGTTAGGATTGGGATTAGCGTTAAGGGTTAGGGTTAAGCTTTAGGGGTTATGACTAAGGATCAATGGTTAGGGTTATTTTTAGGCGTAGGGTTAGGGTAAGGGTTTTAGGGTTAGTGTTAGTGTTGTCGGTAGGGTTAAGGTTAGGGTTGGCGTTTCAGAATTAGGGATTAGGTGTTATGGTTATGGCTAGGAGTTAGGGTTAGAATTACGGTATAGGGCTTGTTCTCAGGGTGTCATGCATTATCGTTAAGATAAGGGGTTAAGTTAGGGTTAGGGTGAGGTTTACGTGTTAAGGTGAGCAGTAGGATCAGGGTTAGGTGTTATGTTCTGGGTTAGGGTTATGGGTGTGGGGTAGGGTTTATGCTTAGGGCACGGGCCCTGTATGCACTAGGAGGCGAAGTTAGGGGTCTGTGATGGTCGCTGGGAGCCCACTCTATCGTACGCAGTGTATGGGCCTCTGGGTTTCATGCAGGACACTGTGGCAGAGCGGGCTTTCATGCATGGCTTAGTAGGATTGTAGGCTTTCAAAACTCTGAGAAAGCAAGTCTGAGAATTAGATTTAGGGTTAGGATTACGGTACGGTTTAGGGATGAAGATTAGCGATAGGGTGAGGGCTTAGGGTTAGGGGTTAGGGTTAGGGTTAGGGTTGTTGGCAGGGTGAAGGTTAGGGTTGGCATTTTAGAATTAGGGATGAGGTGTTAGGGTTATGGCTAGGGGTTAGGATTAGAATTATGGGATAGGGCTTCTTCTCAGGGTGTTATGCATTAAGGTTAAGATAAGGGGATAAGTTAGGGTTACGGGGAGGTTTATGTTTTAAGGTGAGCAATAGGATCAGGGTCAGGTGCTATGTTCAGGGTGAGGGTTATCTGTTAGGGGTAGTGTTTATACTTAGCGTACAGGCCCTGTCTGCACTGGGCGGGAGGCTGGGGTTAGGGGGATGGGATTGTCCCCGGGAACCCACTCTATCATACGCTAGGTATGGGCTCCTGGTTTCATGCAAGAGAGAGCTGCAGAGCCCCCTTTTACTCATGGCATGGGAGGATTTTAGGCTTTCTAAACTCTAAGAAAGCAAGAAGTCCGAGAATTAGATTTAGGGGTAGGATTATGATAATGTTTAGGGTTAGGGTTAGTGTTAAGGTGGGGTCTTAGGGTTAGGGGTTAGGGTTAGAGGTTAGTGTTAGGTGTAACAGTTACAGTTAGGTTTATGGTTAAGTTTCAGGGTTAGGGTTAAGGTTTGGGTTTAGCGTTTGGCACAGGGTTAGGCTTCAGTGTTAGCTTTATGGTTAAAGATTAGGATTAGGGTTAGTGTGAGGGTTAATGGTAAGGGTCAAGATTAAGGGTTAGGGTTGGGGTTAGGGTTAGGTTTAGGGTTAGGGCTTAGGGTTAGGGGATAGGATTAGGGTTAAGTGTTGGGCTTATGGTTAGGGTTAAAGTTTAGTGTTAGGGTTAATGTTTAGTGTTATGGTCCAGTTTAAGTGTTAGGGTGAGGGTTAACAGTTAGGATTAGGCTTAGGGGTTAGGGATATAGTGAAGGTTCAGTGTTAGGGTTAGGTTTAGGGTTCAGGGTTAGGGTTAGCTTTAGGGGTTATGGTTAGGGTTAGGTGTTAGGTTAGTGTCAGGGTTAGGTCTGGTCGTGAGGGTAAGGTTTAGGGTTAGCTTTAAGAGCTAGGGTTAGGTTTAATGGTTAGGATTAGGATTACGGTTAAAGGTTAGGGTAATGCTCAGGGGTTAGGGTGAAGGGTGAAGGGTTAGGGCTTTTGTTAGGCATAGCGTTGGGGTTAGAACTAAGGGTTCCTGTCAGTGTTAGGGTTGTAGGCAGCGTTACGGTTAGGCTTAGCGGTGGAGAATTAGGGTTAGGGATTAGGTGTTACAGTTATGACTAGGTGATAGGGTTAGAATTATGGGATAGGGGATGTTCTCAGGGAATGGGTTATGCATTAACGTTACGTTAAGAGGTTAAAGTTAGGCTCACGGTGAGGTTTACGAGTTAAGGGGAGAAATAGGAACAGGGTTAGGTGCCATGTTCAGGGTTAGGGTTATCTGTTAAAGGTATCATTTATGCTTAGCGCACGGGCCCTGTCGGCATTAGGCTGGGGGGAGGTTAGGGGGCTGGGATTGTCACCGGGAACCCACTGTATCGGACTCTGGGTATGGGCCCGTGGATTTCATGCAGGACACAGTGGTAGAGCCTCCTTTCACACATGGCACGGGAGGATTGCAGGCTTTCTAAACTCTAAGAAAGCAAGAAGTCTGAGAATTAGATTTAGGGTTAGGATTATGGTTAGCGTTCAGGATGAAGTGTAGTGTTATGGTGAGGGGATAGGGTTACAGATTAGGGTTACGGTTTAAGGTTACTGTTAGGTTTAACGGTTACAGTTCGTTTTGGGGTTGAGGTTTGCGGATAGGGTTAAGATGAGGGGTCAGGGTTTGGTACAGGGTTAGGGTTGTGTTCGGTTTAGGGTTGAAGATTAGGATTAGGGTTAGGATTAAAGGTTAGCATGAGAGTTAACGGTTAAGATTAAGGTTAAGGGTTAGGGTTAGGGTTTAGGTTTAGGGTTAAGGGTTAGGGTTAGTTTTAGGGTTAGAGTTATGTGTTAGGTTTTGTGTTAGAGGTTAGGGTTAGGTTTACTGTTCGTGGTTAGAGTTACGTTTAGGGGTTAGCATTAGGGTTAGGGATTAGGTTTAGGGTAAGTGTTTAGAGTTAGTGTTGGGCTTTAGGCTCGGGGCTTAGGTTCAGGGTCAGAGGTTAGGGTTGGTGGTAGGGCTTAGATTTAGCGGTCAGTTTAAGGGCACAGGACCTGGTTAATCTACGGTGAGAGGGGTGTGGTCGGAGTCACCACAAAAGCACAACATCATTCCCTGGGCCTTGGGACAAAACCTACATGCAGGACTCAGGCAGAGCCTCATCTCACACATGGCATGGCTGTATTGTAGGCTTGCTTCACTCTGGGAATGGAAGTAGTGTGAGAATTAGGGTTAGGTTTGGGGTTAGGGGTTTCGAGTTAGGGGTTAGGTTTCGAGTCAGGGTCAGGTGCTAGGGATTAGTGGTTAGGTTTAGAGTTAGTGTTAGGGGTTAGGTGTTAAGTCTGGGTTGGGGGCCAGGGTTAGGTTTAGGGTTGGGGTTAGCGTTAGGGTTAGGGGTTAGGGTTAAGGGATAGGGTTAGGGTTAAGGGTTAGGCTTAGGGTTAGGGTTCAGGGTTAGGGTTAAGGTTTAGGGTTAGAGTCAGGGTTAAGTGTTAGGGTGAGGCTGAACAGTTAGGGTTAGGGTTAGGGGGTTAGGAATAGGGTTAGGGTTAAGGGTTAGGTTTATGGTTCAGGTTTAAGGTTAGGATTAGGGGTTAGGGTTAGTGTTAACTGTAGGTCAGTGTTGGGGTTAGATCTCTAGGCATTAGCGTATAGGTTAGGGTTAGGGTTAAGTAGGGTTATGTTTAATGGTTAGGATTGGGATTAGCGTTAAGGGTTAGGGTTAAGCTTTAGGGGTTATGACTAAGGATCAATGGTTAGGGTTATTTTTAGGCGTAGGGTTAGGGTAAGGGTTTTAGGGTTAGTGTTAGTGTTGTCGGTAGGGTTAAGGTTAGGGTTGGCGTTTCAGAATTAGGGATTAGGTGTTATGGTTATGGCTAGGAGTTAGGGTTAGAATTACGGTATAGGGCTTGTTCTCAGGGTGTCATGCATTATCGTTAAGATAAGGGGTTAAGTTAGGGTTAGGGTGAGGTTTACGTGTTAAGGTGAGCAGTAGGATCAGGGTTAGGTGTTATGTTCTGGGTTAGGGTTATGGGTGTGGGGTAGGGTTTATGCTTAGGGCACGGGCCCTGTATGCACTAGGAGGCGAAGTTAGGGGTCTGTGATGGTCGCTGGGAGCCCACTCTATCGTACGCAGTGTATGGGCCTCTGGGTTTCATGCAGGACACTGTGGCAGAGCGGGCTTTCATGCATGGCTTAGTAGGATTGTAGGCTTTCAAAACTCTGAGAAAGCAAGTCTGAGAATTAGATTTAGGGTTAGGATTACGGTACGGTTTAGGGATGAAGATTAGCGATAGGGTGAGGGCTTAGGGTTAGGGGTTAGGGTTAGGGTTAGGGTTGTTGGCAGGGTGAAGGTTAGGGTTGGCATTTTAGAATTAGGGATGAGGTGTTAGGGTTATGGCTAGGGGTTAGGATTAGAATTATGGGATAGGGCTTCTTCTCAGGGTGTTATGCATTAAGGTTAAGATAAGGGGATAAGTTAGGGTTACGGGGAGGTTTATGTTTTAAGGTGAGCAATAGGATCAGGGTCAGGTGCTATGTTCAGGGTGAGGGTTATCTGTTAGGGGTAGTGTTTATACTTAGCGTACAGGCCCTGTCTGCACTGGGCGGGAGGCTGGGGTTAGGGGGATGGGATTGTCCCCGGGAACCCACTCTATCATACGCTAGGTATGGGCTCCTGGTTTCATGCAAGAGAGAGCTGCAGAGGCCCCTTTTACTCATGGCATGGGAGGATTTTAGGCTTTCTAAACTCTAAGAAAGCAAGAAGTCCGAGAATTAGATTTAGGGGTAGGATTATGATAATGTTTAGGGTCAGGGTTAGTGTTAAGGTGGGGTCTTAGGGTTAGGGGTTAGGGTTAGAGGTTAGTGTTAGGTGTAACAGTTACAGTTAGGTTTATGGTTAAGTTTCAGGGTTAGGGTTAAGGTTTGGGTTTAGCGTTTGGCACAGGGTTAGGCTTCAGTGTTAGCTTTATGGTTAAAGATTAGGATTAGGGTTAGTGTGAGGGTTAATGGTAAGGGTCAAGATTAAGGGTTAGGGTTGGGGTTAGGGTTAGGTTTAGGGTTAGGGCTTAGGGTTAGGGGATAGGATTAGGGTTAAGTGTTGGGCTTATGGTTAGGGTTAAAGTTTAGTGTTAGGGTTAATGTTTAGTGTTATGGTCCAGTTTAAGTGTTAGGGTGAGGGTTAACAGTTAGGATTAGGCTTAGGGGTTAGGGATATAGTGAAGGTTCAGTGTTAGGGTTAGGTTTAGGGTTCAGGGTTAGGGTTAGCTTTAGGGGTTATGGTTAGGGTTAGGTGTTAGGTTAGTGTCAGGGTTAGGTCTGGTCGTGAGGGTAAGGTTTAGGGTTAGCTTTAAGAGCTAGGGTTAGGTTTAATGGTTAGGATTAGGATTACGGTTAAAGGTTAGGGTAATGCTCAGGGGTTAGGGTGAAGGGTGAAGGGTTAGGGCTTTTGTTAGGCATAGCGTTGGGGTTAGAACTAAGGGTTCCTGTCAGTGTTAGGGTTGTAGGCAGCGTTACGGTTAGGCTTAGCGGTGGAGAATTAGGGTTAGGGATTAGGTGTTACAGTTATGACTAGGTGATAGGGTTAGAATTATGGGATAGGGGATGTTCTCAGGGAATGGGTTATGCATTAACGTTACGTTAAGAGGTTAAAGTTAGGCTCACGGTGAGGTTTACGAGTTAAGGGGAGAAATAGGAACAGGGTTAGGTGCCATGTTCAGGGTTAGGGTTATCTGTTAAAGGTATCATTTATGCTTAGCGCACGGGCCCTGTCGGCATTAGGCTGGGGGGAGGTTAGGGGGCTGGGATTGTCACCGGGAACCCACTGTATCGGACTCTGGGTATGGGCCCGTGGATTTCATGCAGGACACAGTGGTAGAGCCTCCTTTCACACATGGCACGGGAGGATTGCAGGCTTTCTAAACTCTAAGAAAGCAAGAAGTCTGAGAATTAGATTTAGGGTTAGGATTATGGTTAGCGTTCAGGATGAAGTGTAGTGTTATGGTGAGGGGATAGGGTTACAGATTAGGGTTACGGTTTAAGGTTACTGTTAGGTTTAACGGTTACAGTTCGTTTTGGGGTTGAGGTTTGCGGATAGGGTTAAGATGAGGGGTCAGGGTTTGGTACAGGGTTAGGGTTGTGTTCGGTTTAGGGTTGAAGATTAGGATTAGGGTTAGGATTAAAGGTTAGCATGAGAGTTAACGGTTAAGATTAAGGTTAAGGGTTAGGGTTAGGGTTTAGGTTTAGGGTTAAGGGTTAGGGTTAGTTTTAGGGTTAGAGTTATGTGTTAGGGTTTGTGTTAGAGGTTAGGGTTAGGTTTACTGTTCGTGGTTAGAGTTACGTTTAGGGGTTAGCATTAGGGTTAGGGATTAGGTTTAGGGTAAGTGTTTAGAGTTAGTGTTGGGCTTTAGGCTCGGGGCTTAGGTTCAGGGTCAGAGGTTAGGGTTGGTGGTAGGGCTTAGATTTAGCGGTCAGTTTAAGGGCACAGGACCTGGTTAATCTACGGTGAGAGGGGTGTGGTCGGAGTCACCACAAAAGCACAACATCATTCCCTGGGCCTTGGGACAAAACCTACATGCAGGACTCAGGCAGAGCCTCATCTCACACATGGCATGGCTGTATTGTAGGCTTGCTTCACTCTGGGAATGGAAGTAGTGTGAGAATTAGGGTTAGGTTTGGGGTTAGGGGTTTCGAGTTAGGGGTTAGGTTTCGAGTCAGGGTCAGGTGCTAGGGATTAGTGGTTAGGTTTAGAGTTAGTGTTAGGGGTTAGGTGTTAAGTCTGGGTTGGGGGCCAGGGTTAGGTTTAGGGTTGGGGTTAGCGTTAGGGTTAGGGGTTAGGGTTAAGGGATAGGGTTAGGGTTAAGGGTTAGGCTTAGGGTTAGGGTTCAGGGTTAGGGTTAAGGTTTAGGGTTAGAGTCAGGGTTAAGTGTTAGGGTGAGGCTGAACAGTTAGGGTTAGGGTTAGGGGGTTAGGAATAGGGTTAGGGTTAAGGGTTAGGTTTATGGTTCAGGTTTAAGGTTAGGATTAGGGGTTAGGGTTAGTGTTAACTGTAGGTCAGTGTTGGGGTTAGATCTCTAGGCATTAGCGTATAGGTTAGGGTTAGGGTTAAGTAGGGTTATGTTTAATGGTTAGGATTGGGATTAGCGTTAAGGGTTAGGGTTAAGCTTTAGGGGTTATGACTAAGGATCAATGGTTAGGGTTATTTTTAGACGTAGGGTTAGGGTAAGGGTTTTAGGGTTAGTGTTAGTGTTGTCGGTAGGGTTAAGGTTAGGGTTGGCGTTTCAGAATTAGGGATTAGGTGTTATGGTTATGGCTAGGAGTTAGGGTTAGAATTACGGTATAGGGCTTGTTCTCAGGGTGTCATGCATTATCGTTAAGATAAGGGGTTAAGTTAGGGTTAGGGTGAGGTTTACGTGTTAAGGTGAGCAGTAGGATCAGGGTTAGGTGTTATGTTCTGGGTTAGGGTTATGGGTGTGGGGTAGGGTTTATGCTTAGGGCACGGGCCCTGTATGCACTAGGAGGCGAAGTTAGGGGTCTGTGATGGTCGCTGGGAGCCCACTCTATCGTACGCAGTGTATGGGCCTCTGGGTTTCATGCAGGACACTGTGGCAGAGCGGGCTTTCATGCATGGCTTAGTAGGATTGTAGGCTTTCAAAACTCTGAGAAAGCAAGTCTGAGAATTAGATTTAGGGTTAGGATTACGGTACGGTTTAGGGATGAAGATTAGTGATAGGGTGAGGGCTTAGGGTTAGGGGTTAGGGTTAGGGTTAGGGTTGTTGGCAGGGTGAAGGTTAGGGTTGGCATTTTAGAATTAGGGATGAGGTGTTAGGGTTATGGCTAGGGGTTAGGATTAGAATTATGGGATAGGGCTTCTTCTCAGGGTGTTATGCATTAAGGTTAAGATAAGGGGATAAGTTAGGGTTACGGGGAGGTTTATGTTTTAAGGTGAGCAATAGGATCAGGGTCAGGTGCTATGTTCAGGGTGAGGGTTATCTGTTAGGGGTAGTGTTTATACTTAGCGTACAGGCCCTGTCTGCACTGGGCGGGAGGCTGGGGTTAGGGGGATGGGATTGTCCCCGGGAACCCACTCTATCATACGCTAGGTATGGGCTCCTGGTTTCATGCAAGAGAGAGCTGCAGAGCCCCCTTTTACTCATGGCATGGGAGGATTTTAGGCTTTCTAAACTCTAAGAAAGCAAGAAGTCCGAGAATTAGATTTAGGGGTAGGATTATGATAATGTTTAGGGTTAGGGTTAGTGTTAAGGTGGGGTCTTAGGGTTAAGGTTAGAGGTTAGTGTTAGGTGTAACAGTTACAGTTAGGTTTATGGTTAAGTTTCAGGGTTAGGGTTAAGGTTTGGGTTTAGCGTTTGGCACAGGGTTAGGCTTCAGTGTTAGCTTTATGGTTAAAGATTAGGATTAGGGTTAGTGTGAGGGTTAATGGTAAGGGTCAAGATTAAGGGTTAGGGTTGGGGTTAGGGTTAGGTTTAGGGTTAGGGCTTAGGGTTAGGGGATAGGATTAGGGTTAAGTGTTGGGCTTATGGTTAGGGTTAAAGTTTAGTGTTAGGGTTAATGTTTAGTGTTATGGTCCAGTTTAAGTGTTAGGGTGAGGGTTAACAGTTAGGATTAGGCTTAGGGGTTAGGGATATAGTGAAGGTTCAGTGTTAGGGTTAGGTTTAGGGTTCAGGGTTAGGGTTAGCTTTAGGGGTTATGGTTAGGGTTAGGTGTTAGGTTAGTGTCAGGGTTAGGTCTGGTCGTGAGGGTAAGGTTTAGGGTTAGCTTTAAGAGCTAGGGTTAGGTTTAATGGTTAGGATTAGGATTACGGTTAAAGGTTAGGGTAATGCTCAGGGGTTAGGGTGAAGGGTGAAGGGTTAGGGCTTTTGTTAGGCATAGCGTTGGGGTTAGAACTAAGGGTTCCTGTCAGTGTTAGGGTTGTAGGCAGCGTTACGGTTAGGCTTAGCGGTGGAGAATTAGGGTTAGGGATTAGGTGTTACAGTTATGACTAGGTGATAGGGTTAGAATTATGGGATAGGGGATGTTCTCAGGGAATGGGTTATGCATTAACGTTACGTTAAGAGGTTAAAGTTAGGCTCACGGTGAGGTTTACGAGTTAAGGGGAGAAATAGGAACAGGGTTAGGTGCCATGTTCAGGGTTAGGGTTATCTGTTAAAGGTATCATTTATGCTTAGCGCACGGGCCCTGTCGGCATTAGGCTGGGGTGAGGTTAGGGGGCTGGGATTGTCACCGGGAACCCACTGTATCGGACTCTGGGTATGGGCCCGTGGATTTCATGCAGGACACAGTGGTAGAGCCTCCTTTCACACATGGCACGGGAGGATTGCAGGCTTTCTAAACTCTAAGAAAGCAAGAAGTCTGAGAATTAGATTTAGGGTTAGGATTATGGTTAGGGTTCAGGATGAAGTGTAGTGTTATGGTGAGGGGATAGGGTTACAGATTAGGGTTACGGTTTAAGGTTACTGTTAGGTTTAACGGTTACAGTTCGTTTTGGGGTTGAGGTTTGCGGATAGGGTTAAGATGAGGGGTCAGGGTTTGGTACAGGGTTAGGGTTGTGTTCGGTTTAGGGTTGAAGATTAGGATTAGGGTTAGGATTAAAGGTTAGCATGAGAGTTAACGGTTAAGATTAAGGTTAAGGGTTAGGGTTAGGGTTTAGGTTTAGGGTTAAGGGTTAGGGTTAGTTTTAGGGTTAGAGTTATGTGTTAGAGTTTGTGTTAGAGGTTAGGGTTAGGTTTACTGTTCGTGGTTAGAGTTACGTTTAGGGGTTAGCATTAGGGTTAGGGATTAGGTTTAGGGTAAGTGTTTAGAGTTAGTGTTGGGCTTTAGGCTCGGGGCTTAGGTTCAGGGTCAGAGGTTAGGGTTGGTGGTAGGGCTTAGATTTAGCGGTCAGTTTAAGGGCACAGGACCTGGTTAATCTACGGTGAGAGGGGTGTGGTCGGAGTCACCACAAAAGCACAACATCATTCCCTGGGCCTTGGGACAAAACCTACATGCAGGACTCAGGCAGAGCCTCATCTCACACATGGCATGGCTGTATTGTAGGCTTGCTTCACTCTGGGAATGGAAGTAGTGTGAGAATTAGGGTTAGGTTTGGGGTTAGGGGTTTCGAGTTAGGGGTTAGGTTTCGAGTCAGGGTCAGGTGCTAGGGATTAGTGGTTAGGTTTAGAGTTAGTGTTAGGGGTTAGGTGTTAAGTCTGGGTTGGGGGCCAGGGTTAGGTTTAGGGTTGGGGTTAGCGTTAGGGTTAGGGGTTAGGGTTAAGGGATAGGGTTAGGGTTAAGGGTTAGGCTTAGGGTTAGGGTTCAGGGTTAGGGTTAAGGTTTAGGGTTAGAGTCAGGGTTAAGTGTTAGGGTGAGGCTGAACAGTTAGGGTTAGGGTTAGGGGGTTAGGAATAGGGTTAGGGTTAAGGGTTAGGTTTATGGTTCAGGTTTAAGGTTAGGATTAGGGGTTAGGGTTAGTGTTAACTGTAGGTCAGTGTTGGGGTTAGATCTCTAGGCATTAGCGTATAGGTTAGGGTTAGGGTTAAGTAGGGTTATGTTTAATGGTTAGGATTGGGATTAGCGTTAAGGGTTAGGGTTAAGCTTTAGGGGTTATGACTAAGGATCAATGGTTAGGGTTATTTTTAGGCGTAGGGTTAGGGTAAGGGTTTTAGGGTTAGTGTTAGTGTTGTCGGTAGGGTTAAGGTTAGGGTTGGCGTTTCAGAATTAGGGATTAGGTGTTATGGTTATGGCTAGGAGTTAGGGTTAGAATTACGGTATAGGGCTTGTTCTCAGGGTGTCATGCATTATCGTTAAGATAAGGGGTTAAGTTAGGGTTAGGGTGAGGTTTACGTGTTAAGGTGAGCAGTAGGATCAGGGTTAGGTGTTATGTTCTGGGTTAGGGTTATGGGTGTGGGGTAGGGTTTATGCTTAGGGCACGGGCCCTGTATGCACTAGGAGGCGAAGTTAGGGGTCTGTGATGGTCGCTGGGAGCCCACTCTATCGTATGCTGTGTATGGGCCTCTGGGTTTCTTGCAGGACACTGTGGCAGAGCGGGCTTTCATGCATGGCTTAGTAGGATTGTAGGCTTTCAAAACTCTGAGAAAGCAAGAAGTCTGAGAATTAGATTTAGGGTTAGGATTACGGTACGGTTTAGGGATGAAGATTAGTGATAGGGTGAGGGCTTAGGGTTAGAGGTTAGGGTTAGGGTTAGGGTTGTTTGTAGGGTGAAGTTTAGGGTTGGCATTTTAGAATTAGGGATGAGGTCTTATGGTTATGGCTGGGGATTAGGATTAGAATTATGGGATGGGGCTTCTTCTCAGGGTTTTATGCATTAAGGTTAAGATAAGGGGATAAGTTAGGGTTACGGGGAGGTTTATGTTTTAAGGTGAGCAATAGGATCAGGGTCAGGTGTTATATTCAGGGTGAGGGTTATCTGTTAGGGGTAGTGTTTATACTTAGCGTACAGGCCCTGTCTGCACTGGGCGGGGGGCTGGGGTTAGGGGGATGGGATTGTCCCCGGGAACCCACTCTATCGTACGCTGGATATGGGCTCCTGGGTTTCATGCAGGACACAGTGGTAGAGCCCCCTTTTACTCATGGCATGGGAGGATTTTAGGCTTTCTAAACTCTGAGAAAGCAAGAAGTCTGACAATTAGATTTAGGGGTAGGATTATGGTAATGTTTATCGAGGAAGATTAGTGTTAGGGTGGGCTCTTAGGGTTAGGGGTTAGGGTTAAAGGTTTGTGTTATTTTTAACAGTTACAGTTACGTTTACGGTTAAGTTTCAGGGTTAGGGTTAAGGTTTGGTTTTATCGTTTGGCACAGGGTTAGGCTTCAGTGTTAGCTTTATGGTTAAAGATTAGGATTAGGGTTAGGGTTAAGGGTTAGTGTGAGGGTTAATGGTAAGTTTCAAGATTAAGGGTTAGGGTTGGGCTTAGGGTTAGGAATAAGGCTTCGTGTAACATTTAGGTTTAGAGTTAAGTGTTATGGTTATGGCTAGAGGTTAGGGTTAGGTTTAGGGTTCATGGTTAGGGTTACATTTAGGGGTTCGGGTTACGGGTTAAGTTTAGGGCGAGTGTTTAGTGTTACTGTTGGGCGTTAGGATAAGGGCCGAGGTTTAGGGTTAGGATTTAGGTTTAGTGTTAGGGCTTAGATTTAGTGGTTAGTTTAAGGGCACATGCTCTGTTTAATCTATGGTGGGAAGGGTGCAGACTGGGTCGCCTCAACACCACACCATCGTACTTGGGCCTTGGGCCCAGACCTACATGCAGGACTCAGGCAGAGCCTCTTCTCACTCGTGGCATGGCTCTATTGTAGGCTTGGTCAACTCTGAGAACAAAGGAAGTGTGAGAATTAGGGTTATGGTTAGGGTTATGTGTTTGGGGTTAGAGGTTTGGGTTTGAGTGAAGTTTAGTGGTTAGGAATTAGAAGTTAGGATTAGTGTGTCAGGGCTTAGGTGTTAGGTTTTTGTAAGGGGCTAGCGTTAGATTTAGGTTTAGGGTTAATGTTCAGGTGGGTTAGGGGTCAGCGTTAGGGTTAGGCTTACAAGATAGGATTAAGGTAAAGGGTGAAGGCTTAAGATTAGCAGTAAGGGTTAAGATTAGGGTTAAGGGTTAGGGTTTCGGTCCAAGTTAAGGGTGAGAGTGAGGGTTAACAGTTGCGATTAGGGTAATGGTTTAGGGATAGTAATAGGTTTAAGGGAAAGGGTTAGGGTTAGGTTTAGGGTTCGGGGTTAGGGTTAGCATTAGCGGTTAGGGTTAGGGTTAGGGGTTAGGGTTACAGTTAGGGTTAGGTCTAGGCATTATGGTAATGGTTCGTGTTAGGGTTAAGAATTAGGGTTAGGTTTAATTGTTAGGATTATGATCAGGGTAATGGTTAGGGTTAGGGTTAGCGGTTAGAGTTAGGGTTAGTGTTAGGGTTGTTTGTAGGGTGAAGGTAATGTTTAGCAGTTTAGAATTAAGGTTAGGGATTAGGTGTTACGGTTATGCTAGGAGTTAGGCTTAGAATTAAGGGATAGGGTTTGTTCTTAGGGTAAGTGTTATGCAATAACATTAGGATAGGGGTTAAAGTTAGGGTTACAGTGAGGTTTACGTGTTAAGGTGAACAATAACATCAGGGTTAGGTGTTATGTTCAGAGTTAGGGTTATGGGTGAGGTGCAGGGTTTTTGCTTAGGGCATGGGCCCTGTCAGCACTAGCAGGGGGAGTTAGGGGGCTGTGATTGTCCCCGGGAACCCACTCTATTGTACACAGAGTATGGGCTCCTGGGTTTCATGCAGGACACTGTGGCAGAGCCAGCTTTCACGCATGGCTTTGGAGAATTGTAGGCTTTTAAAACTCTGAGATAGCAAGAAGTCTGAGAATTAGATTTAGGGTTAGGATTATGGTTAGGGTTAGGGATGAAGATTAGTCAGGGAGAGGGCTTAGGGTTAGGGCTTAAGCTTCGAGTGAGGATTAGGGGTTAGGGAGTAGGTGTTGGGTTTAGTGATAGGGTTAGGGCTTAGGGGTTAGGGTTGGGTTAGGGGCTAGGGTTAGATTTAGAGTGGGGTTAGGGTTAGCGTTATGGGTTAGGGTTAGGGTTAAGGGATAGGATAAGGGTTAAGCGTTAAGGCTTAGGGTTAGCGTTAAGTGTTAGGTTTAGTTTTAAGGGTTAGGGTTACAGTTCGAGTTAAGGGTTAGTGTGGGGTTAACGGTTAGGGCTAGGGTTATGGGTTAAGGATAGAGTTAGGTTTAAGGCTTAGGATTAGGGTTCAGTGTTAGGGTTAGCATTAGGGATTAGGGTTAGGGTTAGGGGTTACGTTTACTCTTAGGGTTAGGTCTAGGCATTAGGGTACGTGTTAGTGTTAGGCTTAAGAGTTAGGGTTAGGTTTAATTGTTAGGATTAGGATCAGGGTTAAGGGTTAGGGTTAAGTGTCAAGTGTTACGGTTATTTTTAGGTGTACGGTTAGGGTTAGCGGTTAGGGTTAGGGTTAGTTTGTAGGGATAAGGTAATGTTTAGCAGTTTTGAATTAGCCTTAGGGATTAGGTGTTACAATTGTGGCTAGGAGTTAGGGTTAGAATTAAGGGATAGGGGTTGTTCTTAGGGTAAGTCTTATGCATTAACGTTAGGATAACAGGTTCAAGTTAGAGTTATGGTGAGGTTGATGTGTTAAGGTGAGCAATAGTATCAGGGTGAGCTGTGATGTTCAGGGTTAGGGTTATGGGTGAGGGGTAGTGTTTATGCTTATATCACGAGCCCTCTCTGCTCTAGGAGGGGGCTTAGAGGGCTGGGATAGATGCTGGAAGCCACTCTATCATACACTGGGTATGGGCCCCTTGGTTTCATGCCGGACACAGTGGCCAAGCCTCCTTCTACACATGGCATGGGAGGATTGTAGGCTTTGTAAACTCTGAGAAAGCAAGAAGTCTGAGAATTAAATTTAGGGCTAGGATTAGGGTTAGGGTTAGCAATATAGGTTACTGTTATGGTGAGGGCTTAGGGTTAGGGGTTTCAGTTAGGGTCAGGGTTAAAGGTTAGTGTTAGGTTTAACAGTTACAGTTAGGTTTAGGGTTAAGCTTTAAGGTTTAAGCTTAGGGTTAAGATTAGGGGTTAGGTTTTGGTACAGGGTAAGGGTTAAGTGCTAGGTTTAGGCTTAAAGATTAGGATTAGGGTTAGGGTTAAGGTTTAGTGTGAGGGTTAACGGTTAGGGTTAAGGTTAAGTGTTAGGTTTATGGGTTAGGGTTAGGGTTAAGTGTTCATGTTAGGTTTAGGGTTAGAGTTAAGTGTTATGGTTAGGGTTAGGGGTTTGGGTTAGGTTTAGGGTTCATGGTTAAGGTTACATTTAGGGGTTAGGTTTAGGGTAAGCGTTTAGTGTTAGTGTTGGGCATTAGGGTCAGGGCTTAGGTAGGGTTAGGGGTTAGGGTCAGTGTTTGGGCTTTGATTTGGCGGTTAGTTTAAGGGTACAGGACCTGTGTAATCTATGGTGAGAAGGGTGGAGAATGTTTCCATGCGACACCACACCATCGGATCCTGGGCCTTTGGCCCAGACCTACTTGCAGGACTCATGCGGAAACTCTACTCACGCATTGCATGGTTGTATTTTAGGCTTGGTTAACTCTGAGAATGGAAGTAGTGTGAGAAATAGGGTTATGGTTAGGGTTAAGGGTTTGGTGTTAGGGGTTAGGGTTCAAGTGAGGTTTAGTGGTTAGGGACTAGGATTTAGGGTTAGTGTTAGGGTTAGGGGTTAGTTTTGCGTTAGGGGCTAGGGTTAGATTTATGGTTGGGGTTAGTGTTAGGGTTAGGATTAGGCATCAGGGTTAGTGTTAGGGTTAAAGGATAGGATTGGCGTTAAGTGTTTAGGCTTAGGGTTTGTGTTAAGTGTTAGGGTTGGGGTTTAGGCTTAGGGTTACGGTTTGAGTTAAGCTCTAGGGTGAGGGTTAAAGATTAGGCTTAGGATTATTGGTTAGGGATAGAGTTATGTTTAAGGGTTAGGGATAGGGTTAGGTTTAGGGTTCAGTGTTAGGGTTAGCATTAGGGGTTAGGGTTAGGGTTAGGGGTTAGGCGTAGTGATGTATTAAGGGCTATGGTTAGAATTAGGATTGGGGTTAGTGTTAGGTTTAGGGTTAGGGGTTAGGTTTAGGGTTAAGGGATAGGATTATGGTTAAGGGTTGGGCGTAGCTTTAGGGTTAAGATTTAGTGTTAGGGTCCGGTTTAAGGGTTAGGGTGAGGGTTAACGGTTAGGGTTAGGGTTGGGGTTAGGGGTTAGGGATATAGTTAGTATTAAGTGTTAGAGTTAGGTTTAGGGTTCAGGGTTAGGGTTAGCTTTAGGGGTTATGATTAGGGTTAGGTGTTAGTTTAGTGTTAGTGTTAGGTCTAGGCGTCAGGGTAAGGTTTAGGGTTAGGGTTAAGAGCTAAGGTTGGGTTTAGTGGTTAGGATTAGGGTTAGGGTTAGGAGTTAGGGTAAAGGGTCAAGGGTTAGCATTATTTTTAGCCATAGCTTTGGCGTTAGGAGTAAGGGTTAGGTTCAGTGTTAGGGTAACAGTAGGTTACCGTAACAGTAACTACATAGGGTAACAGTTAGTGTTAGTGGTTTAGAATTAGGGTTAGGGATTAGTTGTCACAGTTATGACTAGGAGATAGGGTTAGAATTATGGGATAGGGGTTAATCTCAGGGTAAGTGTTATGCATTAACGTTAGGATAAGAGGTTAAAGTTCAGGTTACGGTGAGGTTTACATTCTAAGGTGAGCAATAGAATCAGGGTTAAATGTTATTTTCAGGGTTAGAGTTTTGGGTGAGGTGTAGAGTTTATGCTTAGAGCACGGGCCTTGTCTGCATTAGGCGGGGGGGGGGGTTAGGGGGCTGGGATTGTCACCAGGAACCCACTCTATCGTACTCTGGTTATGGGCCCCAGCGGTTCATTCAGGACACAGTGGAAGAGCCTCCTTTCACGCATGGCATGGGAGGATTGTAGGCTTTCTAAACTCTAAGAAAGCAAGAAGACTGAGAATTAGATTTAGGGTTAGGGTTAGGGTTCGGGTTAAGGATCAAGTTAGTATTAGGGTGAAGGCTTAGAGTTAGGGGTTACGGGTAGCGTTACAGGTTACTCTTAGTTTTAACCGTTACAGTTAGGTTCAGGGTTAAGGTTTATGGTTAGGTTTAAGGTTAGGGTTTAGGGTTTGGTACAGGATTAGGGTTAAATATTAGGTTTAGGGTTAAAGATTACGATTAAGGTTAGGTTTAAAGGTTAGTGTGAGGGTTAACAGTCAGGGTTAAAGTTAAGTGTTAGGGTTAGGGTTAGTGTTAGGATTAAGGGTTCATGTTAGGTTTAGGGTTAGAGTTAAGTGCTATGGTTAGCGCTCGAGGTTAGGGTTAGGTTTAGGGTTCACAGTTAGGGTTACGTTTAGAGGTTAGCATTAGGGTTAGGGATTAGCTTTAGGGTAAGAGTTTAGAGTTAGTGTTGGGCTTTAGGCTCAGGGCTTAGGTTTAGGGTCAGAGGTTAGGGTTGATGTTAGGGCTTAGATTTAGTGGTTAGTTTAAGGGCACAGGACCTGTTTATTCTACAGTGAGAGGGGTTAGGGTTAGGGTTAGGGTTGTCGTAGGGGTTAAGGTTAGATTTAACCTTGGGGTTAGTGTTAGGGTTAGGATTAGGGGGTTAGTGTTAGGGTTAGGGGTTAAAAACACCTACAGCCAGCCCTAACCCGATTTCTGACACTTCTTCCATTCTCAGAGTTAACCAAGCCTACAATACAGCCATGTCATGCGTGAGAAGAGGCTCCACCTGAGTCCTGTATGTAGGTCTTGGCCCAAGGCCCAGCGTACGGTGGTGTTGTGTCGCAGCGACCCTGTGCACCACTCTCACCATAGATTAAACAGGTCCTGTGCCCTTAAACTAACCGCTAAATCTCAGCCCTAACACTAATCCTAACCCCTAACCCTAAAAGTTATCCTTAACCCTACTGTTAACACTCAAACTAACCCTTAACTCTAACCCTTGTCATGATCTTTAACCCTAACCCTAACACTTAACCCTAACCCTGTACCAAACCATAACCCCTAAGCTTAACCCTAACCCTAAACCTAAACCCTAAGTCTAACTGTAACTGTTAAACCTAACAGTAACTTTTAACCCTAAAACTAACCGTATCCCCTTACCCGAAGCCCTCACCCTAAGATTAAACTTCATCCCTAACCATAACGATAATCCTAACCTTAAATCTAATTCTCAGACTTCTTACTTTCTTAGAGATTTGAAAGCTTACAATCCTCCTTTACCATGCGTGAAATCAGGCTCTGCCAGAGTGTCCTACAAGAAACCCATGGGCCCATACCCTGCATACGATAGAGTGGGTTTCTGGTGACAATCGCATCCCCCTCAATCCCACTCTTAGGGCAGACAGGGCCCATACCCTAAGCAAAACCCTACCCCTCACTCATAATTCTAACCCTGATCCTATTGCTCACCTTAACACATAAACCTCACCGTAAACCTAACTTTAACCACTTATCCTAACATTAATGCATAACACTTATGCTAAGAACAACCCCTATCACTTAATTCTAACCCTAACTCCTAGCCATAACAGTAACCCCTAATCCCTAACCCTAATTCTAACCACTAAACATTACCTTAACCCTACAAACAACCCTAATACTAACCCTAACCTTAAACGCTAACCCTAACCTTATCCCTAAACATAACCTTAAAAGTTTACCCTAAACCCTAACCCTATCCCCTAACCCTAAGCCTAACCCTTAATTCTGATCCTAATCCTAACAATTAAACCTAACCCTAACCCTTAACCCTAACACTAACCCTTACCTTAATGCCGAGACCTAATCTTAGCAGTAAAGCTACCTCTAACCCTAACCCTAGACCTTAAACCTAACACTATCCCTAACTTATAACCCTAACCCTAACTGTTAACCCTCACCCTAACCCTTAACTCGGACCATAACCCTAACCCTTAACCCTAACCCTATCCCTTAATGCTAACCCTAAGCCTTAACCCTTAACCCTAATCCTATCCCTTAACCCTAACCCTAACCCCTAACCCTAACCCTAACCCTAACCCCAACCCTAAATCTATCTCTAGTCCCTAACCCAACCCTAACCGTTAACCCCTAATGCTAACATTAACCCTAACCCCTAATCCCTAACACCTAACCCTCACGCGAACACTAACCCCTAACCCCAAACACCTAACCCTAATCATAACCATAATTCTCACACTTCCTCCATTCTCAGAGTTAGCCAAGCCTACAATAAAACCATGCCATGCGTGAGAAGAGGCTCTGCCTGAGACCTGCATGTAGGTCTGGGCCCAAGGCCTAGGGTACGATGGTGTGGTGTGGCGATGACCCATTCTGCACACTTCTCACCATAGATTACACAGGTCCTGTGCCCTTAAAATAACCTCTAAATCTAAGCCCTAACGCTAACTCTAACACTAACCCTTAACCCTAAACTTAAGCCCTGACCCTAACGCCCAACACTAACATTAAACCCTTACCCTAATCCTTACCCATAACCCTAATGCCTAAATGTAACCCTAACGATGAACCCTAAACCTAACCCTAACCCCAAACCCTAACCATAACACTTAACTCTAACCCTAAACCTAACATGAACACTTAAACCTAAACTTAACCACTAACCCTAACACTTAACCTTAACCCTAACCGTTAACTCTCACACTAACCCTTAAACCTAACCCTAATCGTAATCTTTAACCCTAAACCTAACAGTTAACCCTTACCCTGTACCAAAACCTAACCCCTAACCTTAACCTTAACCCTAACACTTGACCCTAAAGCTAACTGTAACCATTAAACCTAACACTAACCTTTAACCCTGACCGTAACTCTAACCCCTAACCCTAAGCCCTCACCCTAATGCTAAACTTTATCCTTAACACTAACCATAATCCTATCCCTAAATCTAATTCTCAGACTTCTTGCTTTCTCAGAGTTTAGAAAGCCTACAATCCTCCCATGCCATGCGTGAAAAGAGGCTCTGCCACTGTGTCCTGCATGAAACCCAGGGACCCATACCCAGTGTACGATAGAGAAAGTTCTCGGCCACAATCCTAGACCCCTAATCCTCCCTCCTAGTGCAGACAGGGCCCGTGCCCTAAGCATAAAAAGTACTCCTAACATATAACCCTAACCTTGAACGTAACACCTAACCCTGATCCTACTGCTCACCTTATCATGTAGACCACACTGTAACCCTAACTTTAACCGCATCTCCTAAAGTTAATGCATAACACTTACACTGAGAACAACGCCTATCCCATAATTCTAACCCTAAATCTTAGCCATAACCATAAAACCTAATCCCTAACCCTAATTCTAAACTGCTAACCCTAACCTTAACACTACCAACAACCTTAACACTAACCCTAACCCTAACCCTCACCCCTAATCCTACCCTATGCCTAAAAGTAACCCTAACTCCTAACCCTTATCCCTAACCAAAAGCCCTGTCCCTAACCATAAGACTTAAGTCTCACCCTTATACCCTAACCCTAATACGAATCCTTAAGCCTAACCCCCAATCCTAACAATTAACCTTAACCCTAACTGTTAACGCTCACCCTAACCCTTAAATCAGACCAAAACCCTAACACTTAACCCTAACCCTAATCCCTAATGCTAACCCTAAGCCTTAACCCTTTACCCTAATCCTATCCCTTAAGCCTAACCCTAACCCTAATTCCTAACCCTAACCATAATCCCTAACCCTAACCCTAACACTAACCCTAACTCTGAATCTAACCCTAGCCCCTAAACCAACACTAACCCCTAACCCCTAACCCTAACACTAACACTAACTCCTAATTTCTAACCCCTGAACCACACTCGAACCCTAACCCCTAACCCCAAACAATTAACCATAACCATAACCCTAATTCTCACACTTCCTCCATTTTCAGAGTTCACCAAGCCTACAATAGAGCCATGCCATGAGTGAGAAGAGGCTCCGCCTGAGTCCTGCATGTAGGTCTGGGCCCAAGGCCCAGGTACGATGGTGTGGTGTCAAGGGGACCAATTCTGCACCCTTCTCACCATAGATTAAACAGGTCCTGTGCCCTTAAACTAACCGCTAAATCTAAGCCCTAACACTAAACCTAAACGCTAACCCTAAACCTAAGCCCTTATCCTAATGCCCAACACTAACACCAAACACTCACCCTAAACCTAACCCGTAACCCTAACCCCTAAACGTAACCCTAACCATGCACCCTATATCTAACCCTAACCCCTAACCGTAACCATAACACTTAACTCTAACCCTAAACTAACATAAACCCTTAACACTAAACCTAATCCCTAACCCTCATGCTTAACACTAACCGTTAATCCTCACACTTACCTTTAAACCTAACCCTAATTGTAATCTTTAACTCTAAACTTAACACTTAAACCTTAACCTGTACCAAAACCTATCCCCTAAACTGAACCCTAACACTAAACCTTAACGCTAAACCTAACTGTAACTGTTAAACCTAACACTAACCTTTAACTCTGACCCTAAACCTAACCCCTAACCCTAAGGCATCACCTTAACACTAAACTTCATCCCTAATTCTAACCATAATCCTAACCCTAAATCTAATTCTCAGACTTTTTCTTTCTCAGAGTTTAGAAAGCCTATAATCCTCCCACGCCATGTGTGAAAGGAGGCCCTGCCACTGTGTCCAGGGGCCAATACCCAGCATACGATAGAGTGCTTTCCCGGCGAATATGCTAGCCCCCTAACCTCTCCGCCTAGTGCAGACAAGGCACGTGCCCTAAGCATAAACACAACCCCTAACCAATAACCCTAACCATAACTGTTAACTCTCACCCTAACATTTAACCCTGACACTAACCCTAACCCGTAAACCTATCCCTAAACCTTTACCCAAAGCCTAAGCCTTAACTCTAACACTATCATTTAACCCTAGCCCTAACCCCTAAATGTTACACTAACCATGAACCCTAAGCCTAACCGTAACCCCTAACACTAACCATAACACTTAACTGTAACCCTAAACCTAACAAGACCCCTTAACCCTAACACTAACCCCTAACCCTAGCCCTTAAACTTAACCCTAAACTTTTACCCTCACACTAACCTTTAACACTAACCATAATGCTAATCTTTAACCCTAAACCTAACACTTAACTCTTACCCTGTACGAAACCCTAACCCCTGACCTTAACCCTGACAATAAACCTTAACCCTAAACCTAACTTTAACCGTTAAAACTAACACTAACCTTAACCCTAACTCTAACCCTAACCCTTAACCCTAAGCCCTCACCCTAACACTAATCGTCATCCCTAATCCTAACCATAATCCTATCCCTAAATCTTAATCTCAGACGTCTTCCTCTCTCAGAGTTTAAAAAGCCCTCACCCTAAAATTTAACCCTAAACCTAACTGTAACTGTTTAAACTAACACTAATCTTTAACCATAACCCTAACCCTTAACCTGAACCCTAAGCCAAACTCTTAACCCTAATCCTATCCCTTAACCCTAACTCTAATCCCTAACTCGAACGCTAACACTAACCCCAACCCTAAACCTAACCCTAGCCCCTAACCCAACCCTCACCCCAACCCCTAACCCTAACACTAACCCTAACCCCTAATGCCTAACCCCTAACCCTCATTTGAACACTCTCTCCTAAACCCAAATCCCTAACCCTAACCATAACCCTAATTCTCACACTTCTTCCATTCTAAGAGTTAACCAAGCCTACAATACAACCATGCCATGCATGAGAACAGGCTCCGCCTGATTCCTGCATGTAGGTCTGAGCCCAAGGCCCAGGGTACAATGCTGTGGTGTCTCAGCGACCGATTCCACACCCTTCTCACCATAGATTAAACAGGTCCTCTGACCTTAAACTAATCGCTAAATCTAAGTCCTAACACTAACCCCTACCCTAAACAGAAACCCTGACCCAAACTCCCTTCACTAACACTATACCCTTACACCAAACCTAACCCCTAAACCTAACCCCTAAACATAACCTTAACCATGAACCCTAAACCTGAACCTAAACCCTAACACTTAAGTGTAACCCTAAACCTAACACGAACCCCTAATCCTAACCCTAAACCCTAACCCTAACCCTTCACCTTAACCCTAACCGTTAACCCTCAGCTAACCCTTAAACCTAACACTAATCCTAATCTTTACCCCTAAGCCGAACACTTAACCCTAACCCTGTACCAAACCCTAATCCCTAACACTAAGCCCTCTCCCTAACACTAAACTTCATCCCTAACCCTAACCGTAATCCTAACCCTAAATCTAATTCTCAGACTTCTTGCTTTCTCAGAGTTTAGAAAGCCTACAATCCTCCCATGCCATGCATGAAAGGAGGCTCTGCCACTGTGCCCTGCATGAAACCCAGAGGCCCATACCCAGCATACGATAGAGTGGGTTCCTGGTGACAATCCCAGCCTCCGAGCCCCCCCACCTAGTGAAGACAGGGCCTGTGCCCTAAGCATAAACACTGCCCCTAACCCATAACCATAACCCTGATCATAACATCTGACCCTGATCCTATTGCTCACCTTAACATGTAAAACTCACCATAACCCTAATCCTAACCCCTTATCCTAACCTTAATGAATAATACTTACCCTGAGGACAACACCTATCCCATAATTCTAACCCTAACTCTTATTCATAACTGTAAAACCTAATACCTAATTGTAAGCTGCTAACCCTAAATTTAACCCTACCAACAGCCCTAACACTAACCCTAACCCTAACCCTTGATCCTTAAGCCTAAACCCTAACCCTAACCCTAATCCTAAGTATAAACTCTACCCCTCACCCATAACCCTAACCCTGAACATAAAACCTAACCCTGATCCTATTGCTCACCTTAACACGTAAAGCTCACCGTAACACTAACTTTAACCGCTTACCCTAACTTTAAGCATAAAACTGACCCTGAGACCAACCCCTATGCCATAATTCTAACCCTAACTCCTTACCATAACCATAACACCTAATCCCTAACCCTAATTCTAAACTGCTAAACCTAACCTTAAGCCTACAAAAAACCTTAACGGTAACACTAACCCTAACACCTAATCCTAACCCTGTGCCTGAAAATAAACCTAACCCTTAACCTTTAACCCTAATGCTAACCCATAACCCTAACCATAACACTTTACTCTAACCCTAAATCTAACACGAACGCTTAACACTAGCCCTAAACCCTAACCCTAACCCTTAAACACAAACTTAACCATTAACACTCACACTAACCGTCAACCCTAATCCGAATTCTAATCTTTAACCCTAAACCTAACACTTAACCCTAACCCTGTACCAAACCCTAACCCCTAACCATAACCCTCACCCTAAAACGTAACCCTAAACCTAACTGTAACCGTTAAACCTAACTCTAACATTTAACCTTAACTCTACCCATAATCCCTAGCCCTAATCCCTCACCCTAGCACTAACCTCATTCCTAACCCTAACTATAATCCTAACCCTAAATCTAATTATCAGACTTCTTGCTTTCTCAGCGTTAGAAAGCCTACAATCCTCCCATGCCATGAATAAAAGGAGGCTCTACCACTGTGTCCTGCCGGAAACCCCAGTGCCCATACTCAGCATACACTAGAGTGGGTTCCCGACGACAATCGCAACCCCAAACCCCTCCCCCCCTGCCTAGTGCAGACAGGGCCCGAGTCGTAAGCATAAACCCTACCCCTCACCCCTAACCATAACCCTGAACATAACACCTGACCCTGATCCCATTGCTCACCTTAAAATGTAAATCTCACCATAACCCTAAATTTAACCCCTTATCATAACGTTAATGCATAACACTTACCCTGAGAACAACTCCTATCTCTGAATTCTAACCCTAACTCCAAGCCATAACCATAACACCTAATCCCTAATGCGAATTCTAAACTGCTAACCCTAACCTTAAACCTACCATCAAACCAAACATTACCCTAGCCCCTAACTTTAAAACTATGCCTAAAAATAACCCTAACACTTCACCCTTAATCCTAACCCCTAACTCTAACCCTAACCCTATCCCTAAGACGCTAACCATAACCCTAACTGTTAACCCTCACCCTAACACGTAACCCTGAACTTAACCCTAAACCTTAACACTAACCCTTAACCCTAACCCTAAGCCAAACCCTTAACCATAATCCTATCCTTTAACCCTAAACGCTAACCCTAATATTAACCCCAACCCTAAACCTAACCCTAGCACCCTAACCCAAACCCAACAACTAACCCCTATCCCTAACACTAACCCTAACTCCTAATCCCTAAGACCTAACCCTGACTCGAACCATAATCCCAAACTCCAAACCCCTAACCCAAACCCTAACCCTGATTCTCACACTACTTCCATTCTCAGAGTGAAGCAAGCCTACAATACAGCTATACTATGCGTGAGATGAGGCTCCACCTGAGTCCTGCATGTAGGTCCTTTCCCAAGGATCAGGGAACGATTTTGTGCTTTCGTGGAGACTCCGACAGCACCCTTCTCACCGTAGATAAAACAGGTCCTGTGCCCTTAAACTAAAAGCTAAATCTCAGCCCTAACACTAACACTAACCCCTAACGGTAAACATAAGCTCCGACCGTAACGCTGAACACGAACTCTAAAACCTTACCCTAAACCTAAGCCCTAACCCTAACACTAACCCCTAAACATAACACTAACCATGAACCCTAAACCTAACCCTAACCATAACACTTAACGCTAACCCTAAAGCCTACACGAAGACTTATTCCTAACACTAACAAAAACCCTAGCCCTTAGTCTTGATCCTTATCATTAACCCTCACACTAGCCCTTAACCCTAACCCTAATCCTAATCTTTAACCCTAAAGCTAAAACTTAAGCCTAACACTGTACCAAACGCTAAACCTTAACCTTAACCCTAACCCTAAAACATAACCATAAACCTGACTGTAACGGTTAAACCTAACACTAACCTTTAACCCTAACCACTGACCTTAAGAACGCACCCTAACACTAACCTTCATCCCTAAACATTACCATAAACCTACCCCTAAATCTAATTCTCAGACTTCTTGCTTTCTCAGAGTTTAGAAAGCCTACAATTCTCCCACGTCATGAGTAAAAGGAGGCTCTGCCACTGTGTCCTGCAAGAAACCCGGGGGCCCATAACTAGTGCATGATAGAGCGGGTTCCCAGTGGCAATCCTAGTCCCTAACCCCCCCCCCTCCTGGTGAAGACAGGGCCCGTGCGCTAAGCAAAAACACTATCCCTAACAGATAACCTTAACTCCAAACATAAAACCTAACCCTGATCCTGTTGCTCACCTTAAAACATAAACCTAACCATAACACTAATTTATCCCCTTATGTTAACGTTAATGCATAGCACCCAAAGAAGAAGCCCTATCCCATAATTCTAAACCTAACCCCTAGCCATAACCATAACACCTCATCCATATTCTAAAGTGCCAACCCTAAACTTCAACCTACCATCAACCCTAACCCTAACCCTTAACCCTAAGCCCTCACCCTAACACTAATCTTCATCCCTAAACCGTGCCGTAATCCTAACCCGAAATCTAATTGTCAGACTTCTTGCTTTCTCAGAGTTTTGAAAGCCTACAATCCTACTAAGCCATGCATGAAAGCCCGCTCTGCGACAGTGTCCTGCAGGAAACCAGAGGCCCATACACTGCATACGATAGAGTAGGTTACCAGCGACCATCACAGACCCCTATCTTTGCCTCCTAGTGCATACAGGGCCCGTGCCCAGAGCATAAACCCTACCCCTCACCCATAAGACTAACCCAGAACATAACACCTAACCCTGATCATACTGCTCACCTTAAGAGGTAAAGCTCACCATAACCCTAACTTTAACATCTTATCTTAACGTTAATGCATGACACCCTGAGAAAAAGCACTATACTGTAATTCTAACGCTAACTCCTAGCCATAACCATAACACCTGATCCCGAATTCTGAAACGCCAACCCTAACCTTAACCCTACCAACAACACTAACACTAACCCTAACACCTTACCCTAACCCTACGCATAAAAATAACCCTAACCATTGATCCTTAGTCATAACCCCTAACCTTAACCCTAACACTTAACCCTAATCCCAAGCCTAACCATTAAACATAACCCTAACACTTAACCTTAAACCTAACCTTTACCTTAATGCCTAGAGATCTAACCCTAACACTGACTTACAGTTAACACTAACCCTAACCCCCTAATGTTAACCTTAAACCTGAACCATAAACCTAACCCTTAAACCTAATCCTTAAACCTAATTTGTAGCATTGCTAAAATCTTAGATTGGAAAAGTTGCGAGAGTCATACATAGGAATGTTAACATTCACTCAATGAAAGCAACTATAAGGGGTGCTTTCCAGGCTGGCTACACTCTAATTTGGAAAAAGTGCGACAGTCATATATAGGAAGGCTTATATTCACTCAGACAAAGCAATTATGTGTAGGTGTATAGTAGGCATGCTAACTCTAGTTTGGAAAATTTTGAGAGCCATGTATAGGAAAACTTACAGTAACTTAGAGAAAGCAACGAACAGGGGTGGAGTGTAGGCTTTCTAAACTCTAGTTTGGAGGAAGTGCCATAGTCATATATAGGAACGCTTAAATTCGTTCAGAGAAAACAGCTGTCGGGGATTGGTTTGTAGACTTATTCAACTCTAGTTTGGAAGAAGTGTGAGAGACATATATAGGAATGTTTACATTGACTCAAAGAAAGCAACTATGGGGGAGTGTTATTTTGGCATGCCAGATGTTAGTTAAGAAGAGGTACAAGACTCATATATAGGAACGCTTACATTCACACAGCGAGAGCAACTACGGAGTAGTGTCAGGTAGACATATTAAAGTCTAGCTTGGGAGAAGTTCCAGAGTCCTATATAGGAAAGGTAACAGCCACTTTGAAAAAGCAAGTTTTGGCGGGTGGTTTGTAGGCCTGCAAAACCCTGTTTTGGTTGAAGTGTGAGAGTCATATATGAGAACGCTTACATTCACTCAGAGAAAGCAATGATGGGGTTGTTTGTAGGCTTACTAAACTGCAGTTTGGAAGAAGCACGAGAATCACATATAGGAGCACATACATTTTGACGCACTGAAAGTAACTATGGGGTGGTGTTTTATAGGCATGCTAAACTCTAGTTTGGACGAAGTTTGAGAATCACATATAAGAAAGCTTAGAGTCACTTAGAGAAAGCAAATCTCTGGGTGTGGAATGTAGGCCTGCTAAACTCTATTTTGGTTTAAGAGTGAGAGTCATATATGGGAAGGCTTACATTCCCTCAGAGAAAGCAACGACGGCGTGGTGGTTTGTAGGCATACTAAACTCTAGTTTGGAAGAAGTAGGAGAATGATATATGGGAACGCTTACATTCGCGTAGAGAAAGCAATTATGGGGTGGCGTTTTTGTAGCCATGCTAATCTCTAGTTTGGAAGAAGTTAAGGAGTAATATATAGGAAAGGGTACAGTCATAGAAACCAACTCTCGGGGGATGTTTTGTACACCTGCAAAACTCCAGTTTGGAAGTGGGAGAGAGTCATATTGGGGACCGCGTGCATTCACTCAGAGAAATCAACGATGGGATTGTGATTTGTAGGCATAGTCAACTCTAGTTTGGAAGAAGTACGAGAATCGTATATAGGAACGCTTACCTTCACGCAGAGAAAGCAACTATGGAGTGATGTTTGTATGCCTACTAAAATATAGTTTGGAGGAAGTTCGAGAGCCATATCTGGGAAGCTTACAGTCACTTAGAGAAAGCAACCCTCGGGGGTGTTTCGTAGGCCTGCTAAACTCTATTTTCAATGAAGTGTTAGAATAATATATGGAACTCAGTGAAAGCAACGTTGTGGTTGTGGTTCCTAGAAGAAGCAAGAGAATCACATGTAGAACCGCTTACATTCCGGCACCGAATGCAACTATGGGGTGGTGTTTTGTAGGCTTGCAAAACTCTAGTTTGGACTAAGTTTGAGAGTCATATATAGGAAAGTTTACAGTCACGTAGAGAAAGCAACTCTCTGGGTGTGGAATGTAGAGTTATTTTGGTTGAAATAGAGTTATTTTGGTTGAAGTGTGAGAGTCATATATGGGAACGCTTACATTCACTCAGAGAAAACAACGTTTGGGTGGTGGTTTGTAGGGCATACTAAACTGTAGTTTGGAAGAAGTACGAGAGTCCTATATAGGAACACTTACATTCACACAGAGAAAGCACTTATGGCGTCAGGTTTTGTAGGCATGCTAAACTGCAGTTTGGAAGAAGTTGGAGAACCTTATACAGGAAAGATTACCGTCACCTAGGGAAAGCAACTCTCGGGAGATTTTTTTTGTACACATGCTAAACTCTAATTTGGATGAAGTGTGAGAGTCAAACATGGGACCGCTTACATTCCCTCAGAGAAACAACACTGGGGTGGTTTTTGTAGGCATACTAAATAGTTTGGAAGAAGTACGAGAATGATATTTGGGAACGCTTACATTCACACAGAGAAAGCAACTACGGGGTGGTGTTTTGTAAGCATGCTATAGTTTGGAAGAAGTTCCAAACCTGAACAGTCATTTAGAGAAAGCAACTCTTGGTGGGTGATTTTTAGGTCTGCTAAATTGTATTTTGAAAGAAGTACCAGAGTCATATATACTAATGCTTACATTCATGCAAAGAAAAAACCATGGGGTGATGTTTTGTGGGCATGTTAACCTGTAGTTTGGAAGAAGTTGGAGAGTCTTATTTAGGAAAGCTTACAGTCACCTAGAGAAAGCAACTCTCGGGAGAGCCTTTCTTGGCCTGCTAAACTCTACTTTGCATCAATTGTGAGAGTCAAACATGGGAATGCTTTCATTCATTCAGAGAACGCAACGTTTGGGTGGTGGTTTGTAGGCATTCTAAACTGTATTTTGGAGGAAGTACGAGAGTCATGTATATGAACGCTTACATTCATGCAGAGAAAGCAACTGTGGGGTGGTTTCTAGGCATGCTAAACTCTAGTTTGGACGAAGTTTGAGAATCACATATAAGAAAGCTTAGAGTCGCTTAAAGCAAATCTCTGGGTGTGGAATGTAGGTGTGCCAAACTCTATTTTGGTTTCAGAGTGAGAGTCATATATGGGAAGGCTTACATTCACTCAGAGAAAGCAACGATGGTGTGGTCGTTTGTAGGCGTACTGAACTGTAGTTTGGAATAAGTAGGAGAATGATATATGGGAACGCTTACATTCATGCAGAGAAAGCAATTATGGGGTGGCTTTTTTGTAGCCATGCAAATCTCTATTTTGCAAGAAGTTAAAGAGTAATATATAGGAAAGCGTACCGTCATTTATAGAAACCAACTTTCGGGGGATGATTTGTAGGCCTGCAAAACTCTACTTTGGAAGAAGGGGGAGAGTCATATGGGGGACTGGGTATATTCACTCGGAGAAATCAACGATGGGGTTGTGGTTTGTAGGCATACTAAACTCTAGTTTGGAAGAAGGACGAGAATCATATATAGGAACGCTTACATTCATGCAGAGAAAGCAACTATGGAGTGATGTTTGTATGCCTACTAAACGATAGATTGGAGGATGTTCGAGAGTCATATCTGGAAAGCTTACATTCATTTAGAGAAAGCAACTCTCTGGGGGTGGTTCGTAGGCCTGCTAAACTCTATTTTCAATGAAGTGTTCGAGTCATATACAGGAACGCTTACATTCACTTAGAGAAAGCAACGTTGGGGTGGCCGTTTTTGAGCATACTAAACTCTACTTTGGAAGAGGTACGAGAGACATACATAGGAACGCTTACATTAACACAGAGAAAGCAAATACGGGGTGCTGTAGTGCCGGCATGCTAAACTATAGATTGGAAGAAGTTCAAAAGCTGACAGTCACTTAGAGAAAGCAACTCTTGGCGGGTGATTTTTAGGTCTGCTAAATTGTATTTTGAAAGACGTACAAGAGTCATATATACAAACGCTTACATTTATGCAGAGAAAGAAACTATGGGGTGATGTGTTGTTGGCATGCTAAACTGCAGTTTGAAAGGACTTCCAGAGTGTTATATAGGATAGCTACAGTCACCTAGAGAAAACAACACTTGGGACAGCTTTGCAAGCCTCTAAACACTAATTAGCAGCAATTGTGAGAGTCAAATATGGGAAAGCTTACATTCACGGAGAGAACACAACGTTTGGGTGGTGGTTTGTAGGCATAATAACTGTAGGTCGGAAGAAGTAGGAGAGTCATATATATGAACAGTTACATTCACGCAGAGAAAGAAACTGTTGGGTGGTGTATGTACGCATGTTAATCTATACTTTGGAGGAAGTTTGAGAGTCATATCTGGGGAAAATTACAGTCACATAGCTAAATCAACCATCGGGGACTGGTTTGTAGGTCTGCTAAATTCTATTTTGGAAAAAGTGATTCATATAAGGGAATGCTTATGTTCACTCAGCGAAAGCAACGATGCGGTGGTGTATTGTTGGCATGCTAAACTTTAGTTTGGAAGAAGTTCGAGAGTTTTACATAGGAAAGCTTACATTCACCTAGAGAAAGCAACTCTCAGGATGTGGTTTATAGGCCTGGTGAACTCTAATTTAGATCAAGTGTGAGAGTCATACATATGAGTTCCAAAATACAGTTTAGTATGCCTACAAACCACCAGCCTAACATTGCTTTCTCTGAGTGGATATAGGCCTTCCCTTATATGAATCTCGGACTGCTTTCAAAATGCAATTTGCCGGACCTACAAAACACCGCCCGAGAGTTGCTTTCTCTCACTATAAGCTTTCCTATATATGACTTTGGGACATAGTTTAGCATGCCAACAAAAGGCCACCCCATAGTTTGCGTGAATGTAAGCGTTCCTATGCATCACGCTCGTACTTCTTCCAAAGTATAGTACACCTACCAACCACCTCCCCAACGTTGCTTTTTCTGAGTGAATGTAAGCTTTCTTTTATTCTCGTACTTCCTCCAAACTCCAGTTTAGTGTGACTAAAAATCACCACCGCAACCTTGCTTTCTCTGAGTGAATGTTAGCGTTCCCATTTATGATTCACACTTCATCCAAAATAGAATTTAGCAGAACTACAAACCGGCCCCCAAGGGTTGCTTTCTCTGTGAGACTGTAAGCTTTCCTATTACTCTTAACTTCTTCGCAACTAGAGATTTGCATGCCTACAAAACACCACCCCATAGTTGCCCTCTCTGCGTGAATGTAAGCACTCATATATATGACTCTGCTACTTCTTCCAAAATACAGTTTAGTATGCTTACAAAAAACCAACCAAACGTTGCGTTCTCTGAGAGAATGTTAGCGTTCCCAAGTATGACTGTTCCAAATGATGCAAAGTAGAGTTTAGCAGGCTTACAAACTATCTCTCGAAAGTTGCTTCCTCTGGGGGACTGTAAGCTTTCCTATAAAAGACTGTCGAACTTCTTCGAAACTACATTTCAGCACGCCAACAAAACATCACCACATAGTTTCTTTCTCAGCATAAATATAAGCGATTTTATATATGACTCTTGTACTTCTATCAAAATACAATTTAGCAGACCTCAAAATCAACCGCCAAGAGTTGCTTTCTCTAAGTCACTGTCAGCTTTCGAACTTCTTCCAAATTATATTTTATCATGCCTACAAAACACCACCCCATAGTTGCTTTCTCTGCGTCCATATAATCGTTCATATATATGACTCTCGTACTTCTTCCAAACTGGAGTTAGTATACCTACAAACCGGCACCCAATTTACCTTTCTCTGAGTGAATGAAGCGTATCCATGTATGCCTCTTTCACTTCATCCAAATTAGAGTTTAGCGGCCCACAAACCACCTCCTGTGAGTTGCTTTCTCTAGGTGACTGTAAACTTTCCTATATAAGACTCTCGAACTTCTTCCAAACTACAGTTTAGCATGCCAACAATACAGCTCCCCATCGTTGATTTCTTTGAGTGAACATAAGCGTTCCCATATATGACTCTCACTCTTCTTCCAAAATAGAATTTAGCAGACCTACACAACACCCGATGGTTCCAATTCTCTAGGTGACTTTAATTTTTCCCACATATGACTCTCGAACTTCCTCCAAACTACAGATTAGCATGCATACATACGCCACCCAACAGTTGCTTTCTCTGCGTGAATGTAACCGTTCATATATGACTCTCCTACTTCTTCCGAACTACAGTTATTATGCCTACAAACCACCACCCAAACGTTGTGTTCTCTGAGTGAATGTAAGCGTTCCCATGTTTGACTCTCACAATCGCTGCTTGTTAGAATTTAGCAGGCTTGCAAGCTCTCCTGAGTGTTGCTTTCTCTAGGTGACTGTAAGCTATCCTACATAACACTCTCGAACTTCTTCCAAACTGCAGTTTAGCATCCCCACAACACATCACCCCATAGTTTCTTTCTACGCATGAATGTAAGCGTTTGTATATAAGACTCTGACACGTCTTTCAAAATACAATTTAGCAGACTTAAAAAATCACCCGCCAAGAGTTGCTTTCTCTAAGTGACTGTCAGCTTTCGAACTTCTTCCAATCTATAGTTTAGCATGCCTGCACTACAGCACCCCGTATTTGCTTTCTCTGTGTTAATGTAAGCGTTCGTATTTATGTCTCTTGTACCTCTTCCAAAGTAGAGTTTAGGATGCTCACAAACGGCCACCCCAACGTTGCTTTCTCTGAGTGAATGTAAGCGTTCCTGTATATGATTTTAACACTTCTTTGAAAATAGAGTTTAGCAGGCCTACGAACCACCCCCCCGAGAGTTTCTTTCTCTAAATGACTGTAAGCTTTCCAGATATGACTCTCGAACATCCTCCAAACTATAGTTTAGTAGGCATACACACATCACTCCATAGCTGGTTTGTCTGCGTGAATGTAACCGTTCATATATATGACTTTCCTACTTCTTCCGAACTACAATTAAGGCCACAAACTGCAACCCAAACCTTGCGTTCTGAGTGGATGTAAACCTTCCCATACTTGACTTTAAGAGTTGGTGCAAATTATCAGGCTTAGAAACCATCTCCCAAGAGTTGCTCTCTCTAGGTGACTGTAAGCTTTGCTATATAAGATTCTAAACTTCCTCCAAACTATAGTTTAGTAGGCATACAAACCTCACTCCATAGTTGCTTTCTCTGCATGAATGTAAGCGTTCCTATATATGATTCTCGTACTTTCTCCAAACTAGAGTTTAGTATGCCTACAAAACACAACCCCATCCTCGATTTCTCTGAGTCAATGTACGTGGTCCCCAATATGACTCTCCCACTTCTTCCAAAGTAGAGTTTTGCAGGCCTACCCTTCATCCCCCGAAAGTTGGTTTCTATAAATGAGTGTACGCTTTCCTATATAACTTCTTCCAAACTAGAGATTAGCATGGGTACAAAAAAGCCACCCCATAATTGCTTTCTCTGCATGAATGTAAGCGTTCCCATATATCATTTTCCTACTTCTTCCAAACTAGAGTTTAGTATGCCTACAAACCACCACACCATCGTTGCTTTCTCTGAGTGAATGTAACCCTTTCCATATATGACTCTCAATCTAAACCAAAATAGAGTTTAGCACGCCTACATTCCACACCCAGAGATTTGCTTTCTCTAAGTGACTCTAAGCTTTCTTATATGTGATTCTCAAACTTCGTCCAAACTAGAGTTTAGCACGCCTAGAAAACACCACCCCACAGTTCCTTTCTCTGCATGAATGTAAGCGTTTGAATATATGACTCTGGTACTTCTTTCAAAATACAATTTAGCAGACCTAAAAATCCACCGCCATGAGTTGCTTTCTCTAAGTGACTGTCTGCTTTCGAACTTCTTCCAAACTATATTTTAGCAGGCCTACAAAACACCACCCCATAATTGCTTTCTCTGCGTCCATATAAGCGTTCATATATATGACTCTAGTACTTCTTCCAAACTGGAGTTAGTATACCTACAAACCGGCACCCCAATTTACCTTTCTCTGAGTGAATGAAGCGTATCCATGTATGCCTCTTTCACTTCATCCAAATTAGAGTTTAGCGGCTTACAAACCACCTCCTGTGAGTTGCTTTCTCTAGGTGACTGTAAACTTTCCTATATAAGACTCTCGAACTTCTTCCAAACTACAGTTTAGCATGCCAACAATACAGCGTCCCATCGTTAATTTCTCTGAGTCAACATAAACGTTCCCATATATGACTCTCACTCTTCTTCCAAAATAGAATTTAGCAGACCTACACACCAGCCCCCGATTGTTCCTTTCTCTATGTGACTCTAATTTTCCCCAGATATGACTCTCGAACTTCCTCCAAACTACAGATTATGATGATTACATACGCCACCCCACAGTTGCTTTCTCTGCGTGAATGTAACCGTTCATATATGACTCTCCTACTTCTTCGAACTACAGTTGTTATTCCTACAAACCACCACGACAAAGTTCTTTCTCTGAGTGAATGCAAGCGTTCTCACACATCATCCAAATTACAGTTTAGTAGACCTACCAACAAACTACAGAGAGTTGTTTTCTCTGTGTCACTGTAATCTTTCCTATATAAGGCTCTCGAACTTCTTCCAAACCACAGTTTAGCATGCCAACAAAATACGATCACAGAGTTGCTTTCTCTGCGTGAATGTAAGCATTCGTATATATGACTCTCCTACTTCCTCCAAAATACAGTTTAGAATGCTTACAAACCACCACCCAAACGTTGCGTTCTCTGAGTGAATGTAAGCGTTCCCATGTTTGACTCTCACAATTGATGCAAATTAGAGTTTAGCACGCTTAGAAACAATCTGCCGAGAGTTACTTTCTCTAGGTGACTGTAAGCTTTCTCATATAAGACTCGCGAACTTCTTCCAAACTACACTTTAGCATCCCAACGAAACACTGCCCGATCGTTGATTTCTCTGAGTGAACATAAGCGTTCCCACATATGAATGTCACTCTTCTTCCAAAATAGAATTTAGCAGATCTACAAAACGGCCCCCGATTGTTGCTTTCTCTAAGTGACTGCAATTTTCCCCAGATATGACTCTCGAACTTCCTCCAAAGTATAGATTAACATGCGTACATACACCACCCAACAGTTTCTTTCTCTGCGTGAATGTAACCGTTCATATATATGACTCTCCTACTTCTTCCGAACTACAGTTATTATGCCTACAAACCACCACCCAAACGTTGTGTTCTCTCCGTGAATGTAAGCGTTCCCAAGTTTGACTCTCACAATTGCTGCTAATTAGTGTTTAGAGGCTTGTATAGCTGTCCCGAGTGTTGCTTTCTCTAGGTGACTGTAAGCTATCCTATATAACACTCTCGAACTCCTTCCAAACTGCAGTTTAGCATGCCAACAACACATCACCCCATAGTTTCTTTCTCTGCATGAATGTAAGCGTTTGTATATGACTCTGGTACGTCTTTCAAAATACAATTTAGCAGACCTAAAAATCACCCGCCAAGAGTTGCTTTCTCTAAGTGACTGTCAGCTTTCGAACATCTTCCAATCTATAGTTTAGCATGCCTGCATTACAGCACCCCGTATTTGCTTTCTCTGTGTTAATGTAAGCGTTCGTATTTATGTTTCTCGTACCTCTTCCAAAGTAGAGTTTAGTATGCTCAAAAACGGCCACCCCAACGTTGCTTTCTCTGAGTGAATGTAAGCGTTCCTGTATATGATTCGAACACTTCATTGAAAATAGAGTTTAGCAGGCCTACGAACCACCCCCAGAGAGTTGCTTTCTCTAAATGAATGTAAGCTTTCCAGATATGACTCTCGAGCATCCTCCAATCTATCGTTTAGTAGGCATACAAACATCACTCCATAGTTGCTTTCTCTGCATGAATGTAAGCGTTCCTATATATGATTCTCGTCCTTCTTCCAAACTAGAGTTTAGTATGCCTACAAACCACAACCCCATCGTTGATTTCTCCGAGTGAATGTACCCAGTCCCCCATATGATTCTCCCCCTTCTTCCAAAGTAGAGTTTTGCAGGCCTACAAACCATCCCCCGAAAGTTGGTTTCTATAAATGACGGTACGCTTTCCTATATATTTCTCTTTAACTTCTTGCAAAATAGAGATTAGCATGGCTACAAAAAAGCCACCCCATAATTGCTTTCTCTGCATGAATGTAAGCGTTCCCATATATCATTCTCCTACTTCTTCCAAACTAGAGTTCAGTATGCCTACAAACCACCACACCATCGTTGCTTTCTCTGAGTGAATGTAAGCCTTCCCATATATGACTCTCACTCTGAAACCAAAATAGAGTTTAGCACGCCTACATTCCACACCCAGAGATTTGCTTTAAGCGACTCTAAGCTTTCTTATATGTGATTCTCAAACTTCGTCCAAACTAGAGTTTAGCATGCCTAGAAAACATCACCCCAGAGTTGCTTTCTCTGCATGAATGTAAGCGTTTGAATATATGACTCTGGTATTTCTTTCAAAATACAATTCAGCAGACCGAAAAATGAACCGCCGAGAGTTGCTTTCTCTAAGTGACTGTCTGCTTTCGAACTTCTTCCAAACTATATTTTAGCAGGCCTACAAAACACCACCCCATAGTTGCTTTCTCTGCGTCCATATAAGCGTTCATATATATGACTCTAGTACTTCTTCCAAACTGGAGTTAGTATACCTACAAACCGGCACCCCAATTTACCTTTCTCTGAGTGAATGAAGCGTATCCATGTATGCCTCTTTCACTTCATCCAAATTAGAGTTTAGCGGCTTACAAACCACCTCCTGTGAGTTGCTTTCTCTAGGTGACTGTAAACTTTCCTATATAAGACTCTCGAACTTCTTCCAAACTACAGTTTAGCATGCCAACAATACAGCGTCCCATCGTTGATTTCTCTGAGTCAACATAAGCGTTCCCATATATGACTCTCACTCTTCTTCCAAAATAGAATTTAGCAGACCTACACACCAGCCCCCGATTGTTCCTTTCTCTATGTGACTCTAATTTTCCCCAGATATGACTCTCGAACTTCCTCCAAACTACAGATTATGATGATTACATACGCCACCCCACAGTTGCTTTCTCTGCGTGAATGTAACCGTTCATATATGACTCTCCTACTTCTTCGAACTACAGTTGTTATTCCTACAAACCACCACGACAAAGTTCTTTCTCTGAGTGAATGCAAGCGTTCTCACACTTCATCCAAATCACAGTTTAGCAGACCTACCAAGAAACTACAGAGAGTTGTTTTCTCTGTGTCACTGTAATCTTTCCTATATAAGGCTCTCGAACTTCTTCCAAACCACAGTTTAGCATGCCAACAAAATACGACCACAGAGTTGCTTTCTCTGCGTGAATGTAAGCATTCGTATATATGACTCTCCTACTTCCTCCAAAATACAGTTTAGAATGCTTAAAAACCAGCCACCCAAACGTTGCGTTCTCTGAGTGAATGTAAGCGTTCCCATGTTTGACTCTCACAATTGCTGCTAATTAGTGTTTAGAGGCTTGTAAAGCTGTCCCGAGTGTTGCTTTCTCTAGGTGACTGTAAGCTATCCTATATAACACTCTCGAACACCTTCCAAACTGCAGTTTAGCATCCCCACAACACATCACCCCATAGTTTCTTTCTCTGCGTGAATGTAAGCGTTTGTATATGACTCTGGTACGTCTTTCAAAATACAATTTAGCAGACCTAAAAATCACCCGCCAAGAGTTGCTTTCTCTAAGTGACTGTCAGCTTTCGAACTTCTTCTAATCTATAGTTTAGCATGCCTGCACTACAGCACCCCGTATTTGCTTTCTCTGTGTTAATGTAAGCGTTAGTATTTGTCTCTCGTACCTCTTCCAAAGTAGAGTTTAGTATGCTCAAAAACGGCCACCCCAACGTTGCTTTCTCTGAGTGAATGTAAGCGTTCCTGTATATGATTCGAACACTTCATTGAAAATAGAGTTTAGCAGGCCTACGAACCACCCCCAGAGAGTTGCTTTCTCTAAATGAATGTAAGCTTTCCAGATATGACTCTCGAGCATCCTCCAATCTATCGTTTAGTAGGCATACAAACATCACTCCATAGTTGCTTTCTCTGCATGAATGTAAGCGTTCCTATATATGATTCTCGTCCTTCTTCCAAACTAGAGTTTAGTATGCCTACAAACCACAACCCCATCGTTGATTTCTCCGAGTGAATGTACCCAGTCCCCCATATGATTCTCCCCCTTCTTCCAAAGTAGAGTTTTGCAGGCCTACAAACCATCCCCCGAAAGTTGGTTTCTATAAATGACGGTACGCTTTCCTATATATTTCTCTTTAACTTCTTGCAAAATAGAGATTAGCATGGCTACAAAAAAGCCACCCCATAATTGCTTTCTCTGCATGAATGTAAGCGTTCCCATATATCATTCTCCTACTTCTTCCAAACTAGAGTTCAGTATGCCTACAAACCACCACACCATCGTTGCTTTCTCTGAGTGAATGTAAGCCTTCCCATATATGACTCTCACTCTGAAACCAAAATAGAGTTTAGCACGCCTACATTCCACACCCAGAGATTTGCTTTAAGCGACTCTAAGCTTTCTTATATGTGATTCTCAAACTTCGTCCAAACTAGAGTTTAGCATGCCTAGAAAACACCACCCCAGAGTTGCTTTCTCTGCATGAATGTAAGCGTTTGAATATATGACTCTGGTATTTCTTTCAAAATACAATTCAGCAGACCGAAAAATGAACCGCCGAGAGTTGCTTTCTCTAAGTGACTGTCTGCTTTCGAACTTCTTCCAAACTATATTTTAGCAGGCCTACAAAACACCACCCCATAGTTGCTTTCTCTGCGTCCATATAAGCGTTCATATATATGACTCTAGTACTTCTTCCAAACTGGAGTTAGTATACCTACAAACCGGCACCCCAATTTACCTTTCTCTGAGTGAATGAAGCGTATCCATGTATGCCTCTTTCACTTCATCCAAATTAGAGTTTAGCGGCTTACAAACCACCTCCTGTGAGTTGCTTTCTCTAGGTGACTGTAAACTTTCCTATATAAGACTCTCGAACTTCTTCCAAACTACAGTTTAGCATGCCAACAATACAGCGTCCCATCGTTAATTTCTCTGAGTCAACATAAACGTTCCCATATATGACTCTCACTCTTCTTCCAAAATAGAATTTAGCAGACCTACACACCAGCCCCCGATTGTTCCTTTCTCTATGTGACTCTAATTTTCCCCAGATATGACTCTCGAACTTCCTCCAAACTACAGATTATGATGATTACATACGCCACCCCACAGTTGCTTTCTCTGCGTGAATGTAACCGTTCATATATGACTCTCCTACTTCTTCGAACTACAGTTGTTATTCCTACAAACCACCACGACAAAGTTCTTTCTCTGAGTGAATGCAAGCGTTCTCACACTTCATCCAAATCACAGTTTAGCAGACCTACCAAGAAACTACAGAGAGTTGTTTTCTCTGTGTCACTGTAATCTTTCCTATATAAGGCTCTCGAACTTCTTCCAAACCACAGTTTAGCATGCCAACAAAATACGACCACAGAGTTGCTTTCTCTGCGTGAATGTAAGCATTCGTATATATGACTCTCCTACTTCCTCCAAAATACAGTTTAGAATGCTTAAAAACCAGCCACCCAAACGTTGCGTTCTCTGAGTGAATGTAAGCGTTCCCATGTTTGACTCTCACAATTGCTGCTAATTAGTGTTTAGAGGCTTGTAAAGCTGTCCCGAGTGTTGCTTTCTCTAGGTGACTGTAAGCTATCCTATATAACACTCTCGAACACCTTCCAAACTGCAGTTTAGCATCCCCACAACACATCACCCCATAGTTTCTTTCTCTGCGTGAATGTAAGCGTTTGTATATGACTCTGGTACGTCTTTCAAAATACAATTTAGCAGACCTAAAAATCACCCGCCAAGAGTTGCTTTCTCTAAGTGACTGTCAGCTTTCGAACTTCTTCTAATCTATAGTTTAGCATGCCTGCACTACAGCACCCCGTATTTGCTTTCTCTGTGTTAATGTAAGCGTTAGTATTTGTCTCTCGTACCTCTTCCAAAGTAGAGTTTAGTATGCTCAAAAACGGCCACCCCAACGTTGCTTTCTCTGAGTGAATGTAAGCGTTCCTGTATATGATTCGAACACTTCATTGAAAATAGAGTTTAGCAGGCCTACGAACCACCCCCAGAGAGTTGCTTTCTCTAAATGAATGTAAGCTTTCCAGATATGACTCTCGAGCATCCTCCAATCTATCGTTTAGTAGGCATACAAACATCACTCCATAGTTGCTTTCTCTGCATGAATGTAAGCGTTCCTATATATGATTCTCGTCCTTCTTCCAAACTAGAGTTTAGTATGCCTACAAACCACAACCCCATCGTTGATTTCTCCGAGTGAATGTACCCAGTCCCCCATATGATTCTCCCCCTTCTTCCAAAGTAGAGTTTTGCAGGCCTACAAACCATCCCCCGAAAGTTGGTTTCTATAAATGACGGTACGCTTTCCTATATATTTCTCTTTAACTTCTTGCAAAATAGAGATTAGCATGGCTACAAAAAAGCCACCCCATAATTGCTTTCTCTGCATGAATGTAAGCGTTCCCATATATCATTCTCCTACTTCTTCCAAACTAGAGTTCAGTATGCCTACAAACCACCACACCATCGTTGCTTTCTCTGAGTGAATGTAAGCCTTCCCATATATGACTCTCACTCTGAAACCAAAATAGAGTTTAGCACGCCTACATTCCACACCCAGAGATTTGCTTTAAGCGACTCTAAGCTTTCTTATATGTGATTCTCAAACTTCGTCCAAACTAGAGTTTAGCATGCCTAGAAAACACCACCCCAGAGTTGCTTTCTCTGCATGAATGTAAGCGTTTGAATATATGACTCTGGTATTTCTTTCAAAATACAATTCAGCAGACCGAAAAATGAACCGCCGAGAGTTGCTTTCTCTAAGTGACTGTCTGCTTTCGAACTTCTTCCAAACTATATTTTAGCAGGCCTACAAAACACCACCCCATAGTTGCTTTCTCTGCGTCCATATAAGCGTTCATATATATGACTCTAGTACTTCTTCCAAACTGGAGTTAGTATACCTACAAACCGGCACCCCAATTTACCTTTCTCTGAGTGAATGAAGCGTATCCATGTATGCCTCTTTCACTTCATCCAAATTAGAGTTTAGCGGCTTACAAACCACCTCCTGTGAGTTGCTTTCTCTAGGTGACTGTAAACTTTCCTATATAAGACTCTCGAACTTCTTCCAAACTACAGTTTAGCATGCCAACAATACAGCGTCCCATCGTTAATTTCTCTGAGTCAACATAAACGTTCCCATATATGACTCTCACTCTTCTTCCAAAATAGAATTTAGCAGACCTACACACCAGCCCCCGATTGTTCCTTTCTCTATGTGACTCTAATTTTCCCCAGATATGACTCTCGAACTTCCTCCAAACTACAGATTATGATGATTACATACGCCACCCCACAGTTGCTTTCTCTGCGTGAATGTAACCGTTCATATATGACTCTCCTACTTCTTCGAACTACAGTTGTTATTCCTACAAACCACCACGACAAAGTTCTTTCTCTGAGTGAATGCAAGCGTTCTCACACTTCATCCAAATCACAGTTTAGCAGACCTACCAAGAAACTACAGAGAGTTGTTTTCTCTGTGTCACTGTAATCTTTCCTATATAAGGCTCTCGAACTTCTTCCAAACCACAGTTTAGCATGCCAACAAAATACGACCACAGAGTTGCTTTCTCTGCGTGAATGTAAGCATTCGTATATATGACTCTCCTACTTCCTCCAAAATACAGTTTAGAATGCTTAAAAACCAGCCACCCAAACGTTGCGTTCTCTGAGTGAATGTAAGCGTTCCCATGTTTGACTCTCACAATTGCTGCTAATTAGTGTTTAGAGGCTTGTAAAGCTGTCCCGAGTGTTGCTTTCTCTAGGTGACTGTAAGCTATCCTATATAACACTCTCGAACACCTTCCAAACTGCAGTTTAGCATCCCCACAACACATCACCCCATAGTTTCTTTCTCTGCGTGAATGTAAGCGTTTGTATATGACTCTGGTACGTCTTTCAAAATACAATTTAGCAGACCTAAAAATCACCCGCCAAGAGTTGCTTTCTCTAAGTGACTGTCAGCTTTCGAACTTCTTCTAATCTATAGTTTAGCATGCCTGCACTACAGCACCCCGTATTTGCTTTCTCTGTGTTAATGTAAGCGTTAGTATTTGTCTCTCGTACCTCTTCCAAAGTAGAGTTTAGTATGCTCAAAAACGGCCACCCCAACGTTGCTTTCTCTGAGTGAATGTAAGCGTTCCTGTATATGATTCGAACACTTCATTGAAAATAGAGTTTAGCAGGCCTACGAACCACCCCCAGAGAGTTGCTTTCTCTAAATGAATGTAAGCTTTCCAGATATGACTCTCGAGCATCCTCCAATCTATCGTTTAGTAGGCATACAAACATCACTCCATAGTTGCTTTCTCTGCATGAATGTAAGCGTTCCTATATATGATTCTCGTCCTTCTTCCAAACTAGAGTTTAGTATGCCTACAAACCACAACCCCATCGTTGATTTCTCCGAGTGAATGTACCCAGTCCCCCATATGATTCTCCCCCTTCTTCCAAAGTAGAGTTTTGCAGGCCTACAAACCATCCCTCGAAAGTTGGTTTCTATAAATGACGGTACGCTTTCCTATATATTTCTCTTTAACTTCTTGCAAAATAGAGATTAGCATGGCTACAAAAAAGCCACCCCATAATTGCTTTCTCTGCATGAATGTAAGCGTTCCCATATATCATTCTCCTACTTCTTCCAAACTAGAGTTCAGTATGCCTACAAACCACCACACCATCGTTGCTTTCTCTGAGTGAATGTAAGCCTTCCCATATATGACTCTCACTCTGAAACCAAAATAGAGTTTAGCACGCCTACATTCCACACCCAGAGATTTGCTTTAAGCGACTCTAAGCTTTCTTATATGTGATTCTCAAACTTCGTCCAAACTAGAGTTTAGCATGCCTAGAAAACACCACCCCAGAGTTGCTTTCTCTGCATGAATGTAAGCGTTTGAATATATGACTCTGGTATTTCTTTCAAAATACAATTCAGCAGACCGAAAAATGAACCGCCGAGAGTTGCTTTCTCTAAGTGACTGTCTGCTTTCGAACTTCTTCCAAACTATATTTTAGCAGGCCTACAAAACACCACCCCATAGTTGCTTTCTCTGCGTCCATATAAGCGTTCATATATATGACTCTAGTACTTCTTCCAAACTGGAGTTAGTATACCTACAAACCGGCACCCCAATTTACCTTTCTCTGAGTGAATGAAGCGTATCCATGTATGCCTCTTTCACTTCATCCAAATTAGAGTTTAGCGGCTTACAAACCACCTCCTGTGAGTTGCTTTCTCTAGGTGACTGTAAACTTTCCTATATAAGACTCTCGAACTTCTTCCAAACTACAGTTTAGCATGCCAACAATACAGCGTCCCATCGTTAATTTCTCTGAGTCAACATAAACGTTCCCATATATGACTCTCACTCTTCTTCCAAAATAGAATTTAGCAGACCTACACACCAGCCCCCGATTGTTCCTTTCTCTATGTGACTCTAATTTTCCCCAGATATGACTCTCGAACTTCCTCCAAACTACAGATTATGATGATTACATACGCCACCCCACAGTTGCTTTCTCTGCGTGAATGTAACCGTTCATATATGACTCTCCTACTTCTTCGAACTACAGTTGTTATTCCTACAAACCACCACGACAAAGTTCTTTCTCTGAGTGAATGCAAGCGTTCTCACACTTCATCCAAATCACAGTTTAGCAGACCTACCAAGAAACTACAGAGAGTTGTTTTCTCTGTGTCACTGTAATCTTTCCTATATAAGGCTCTCGAACTTCTTCCAAACCACAGTTTAGCATGCCAACAAAATACGACCACAGAGTTGCTTTCTCTGCGTGAATGTAAGCATTCGTATATATGACTCTCCTACTTCCTCCAAAATACAGTTTAGAATGCTTAAAAACCAGCCACCCAAACGTTGCGTTCTCTGAGTGAAAGTAAGCGTTCCCATGTTTGACTCTCACAATTGCTGCTAATTAGTGTTTAGAGGCTTGTAAAGCTGTCCCGAGTGTTGCTTTCTCTAGGTGACTGTAAGCTATCCTATATAACACTCTCGAACACCTTCCAAACTGCAGTTTAGCATCCCCACAACACATCACCCCATAGTTTCTTTCTCTGCGTGAATGTAAGCGTTTGTATATGACTCTGGTACGTCTTTCAAAATACAATTTAGCAGACCTAAAAATCACCCGCCAAGAGTTGCTTTCTCTAAGTGACTGTCAGCTTTCGAACATCTTCCAATCTATAGTTTAGCATGCCTGCATTACAGCACCCCGTATTTGCTTTCTCTGTGTTAATGTAAGCGTTAGTATTTGTCTCTCGTACCTCTTCCAAAGTAGAGTTTAGTATGCTCAAAAACGGCCACCCCAACGTTGCTTTCTCTGAGTGAATGTAAGCGTTCCTGTATATGATTCGAACACTTCATTGAAAATAGAGTTTAGCAGGCCTACGAACCACCCCCAGAGAGTTGCTTTCTCTAAATGAATGTAAGCTTTCCAGATATGACTCTCGAGCATCCTCCAATCTATCGTTTAGTAGGCATACAAACATCACTCCATAGTTGCTTTCTCTGCATGAATGTAAGCGTTCCTATATATGATTCTCGTCCTTCTTCCAAACTAGAGTTTAGTATGCCTACAAACCACAACCCCATCGTTGATTTCTCCGAGTGAATGTACCCAGTCCCCCATATGATTCTCCCCCTTCTTCCAAAGTAGAGTTTTGCAGGCCTACAAACCATCCCCCGAAAGTTGGTTTCTATAAATGACGGTACGCTTTCCTATATATTTCTCTTTAACTTCTTGCAAAATAGAGATTAGCATGGCTACAAAAAAGCCACCCCATAATTGCTTTCTCTGCATGAATGTAAGCGTTCCCATATATCATTCTCCTACTTCTTCCAAACTAGAGTTCAGTATGCCTACAAACCACCACACCATCGTTGCTTTCTCTGAGTGAATGTAAGCCTTCCCATATATGACTCTCACTCTGAAACCAAAATAGAGTTTAGCACGCCTACATTCCACACCCAGAGATTTGCTTTAAGCGACTCTAAGCTTTCTTATATGTGATTCTCAAACTTCGTCCAAACTAGAGTTTAGCATGCCTAGAAAACACCACCCCAGAGTTGCTTTCTCTGCATGAATGTAAGCGTTTGAATATATGACTCTGGTATTTCTTTCAAAATACAATTCAGCAGACCGAAAAATGAACCGCCGAGAGTTGCTTTCTCTAAGTGACTGTCTGCTTTCGAACTTCTTCCAAACTATATTTTAGCAGGCCTACAAAACACCACCCCATAGTTGCTTTCTCTGCGTCCATATAAGCGTTCATATATATGCCTCTCTCACGTCATCTAAATTAGAGTTTAGCAGGCCTACAAACAACACCCCGTGATTTGCTTTCTCTAGGTGATTGTAAACTTTCCTATATAAGAATCTCCAACTTCTTTCAAACTACACCATGCCAACAAAACACCACGCAGTGGTTGCTTTCTATGAGTGAACATAAGCGTTCCCATATATGACTCACACTCTGTTTCCAAAATAGAATTTAGCAGATCTACAAACCAACCCAGGATGGTTCCTTTCCCTAAGTGACTGTAATTTTCCCCAGATATGACTCTCGCACTTCCTCCAAACTACAGATTAACATGCATACATCGTCACCCCACAGTTGCGTTCTCTGCGTGAATGTAACGGTTCATATATATGACTCTCCTACTTCTTCCCAACTACAGTTATTATGCCTTCAAACCATCACCATGTTTCTTTCTCTGAGTGAATGAATGCAAGTGTTCTCACATTTCATCCAAGTTAGAGTTTAGCAGGCCTACCAATAAACTTCCGAGAGTTGTTTTCTCTGTGTCACTGTAATCTTTCCTATATAAGACTCTCGAACTTCTTCCACACCACAGTTTAGCATGCCAACAAAATACGACCCCAGAGTTGCTTTCTCTGCCTGAATGTAAGCGTTCATATACATGACTCTCGTACTTCCTCCAAACTACAGTTTAGAATGCCTACAAACCACCACCCAAACGTTGCGTTCTCTGAATGAATGAAAGCATTCCCATGTTTGACTCTCACAATTGATGCAAAGTAGAGTTTAGCAGGCCAAGAAAGGCTCTCCCGAGAGTTACTTTCTCTAGGTGACTGTAAGCTTTCCTAAATAAGACTCTCCAACTTCTTCCAAACTACAGGTTAACATGCCCACAAAACATCACCCCATGGTTTTTTCTTTGCATGAATGTAAGCATTAGTATATATGACTCTGGTACTTCTTTCAAAATACAATTTAGCAGACCTAAAAATCACCCACCAAGAGTTGCTTTCTCTAAGTGACTGTTCAGGTTTAGAACTTCTTCCAAACTATAGCATGCTTACAAAACACCACCCCGTAGTTGCTTTCTCTGTGTGAATGTAAGCGTTCCCAAATATCATTCTCGTACTTCTTCCAAACTATTTAGTATGCCTACAAAGACCACCCCAGTGTTGTTTCTCTGAGGGAATGTAAGCGGTCCCATGTTTGACTCTCACACTTCATCCAAATTAGAGTTTAGCATGTGTACAAAAAAAAATCTCCCGAGAGTTGCTTTCCCTAGGTGACGGTAATCTTTCCTGTATAAGGTTCTCCAGCTTCTTCCAAACTGCAGTTTAGCATGCCTACAAAACCTGATGCCATAAGTGCTTTCTCTGTGTGAATGTAAGTGTTCCTATATAGGACTCTCGTACTTCTTCCAAACTACAGTTTAGTATGCCCTACAAACCACCACCCAAACGTTGTTTTCTCTGAGTGAATGTAAGCGTTCCCATATATGACTCTCACACTTCAACTAAAATAACTATTTCAACCAAAATAACTCTACATTCCACACCCAGAGAGTTGCTTTCTCTACGTGACTTTAAACTTTCCTATATATGACTCTCAAACTTCGTCCAAACTAGAGTTTTGCACCCTACAAAACACCACCCCATAGTTGCATTCGGTGCCGGAATGTAAGCGGTTCTACATGTGATTCTCTTGGTTTTTCCAAATTACAGGTTAGTATGCCTAGGAACCACAACCACAACGTTGCTTTCACTGAGTTCCCATATATTATTCTAACACTTCATTGAAAATAGAGTTTAGCAGGCCTACGAAACACCCCCGAGAGTTGCTTTCTCTAAGTGACTGTAAGCTTCCCAGATATGGCTCTCGAACTTCCTCCAAACTATATTTTAGTAGGCATACAAACATCACTCCATAGTTGCTTTCTCTGCGTGAAGGTAAGCTTTCCTATATACGATTCTCGTACTTCTTCCAAACTAGAGTTGACTATGCCTACAAATCACAATCCCATCGTTGATTTCTCTGAGTGAATGCACGCAGTCCCCAATATGACTCTCCCCCTTCTTCCAAACTGGAGTTTTGCAGGTGTACAAAACATCCCCCGAGAGTTGGTTTCTATGACTGTACCCTTTCCTATATATTACTCCTTAACTTCTTCCAAACTAGAGATTAGCATGGCTACAAAAACGCCACCCCATAATTGCTTTCTCTACGCGAATGTAAGCGTTCCCATATATCATTCTCCTACTTCTTCCAAACTAGAGTTTAGTATGCCTACAAACCACCACGCCGTCGTTGCTTTCTCTGAGGGAATGTAAGCCTTCCCATATATGACTCTCACTCTTAAACCAAAATAGAGTTTAGCAGGCCTACATTCCACACCCAGAGATTTGCTTTCTCTAAGTGACTCTAAGCTTTCTTATATGTGATTCTCAAACTTCATCCAAACTAGAATTTAGCATGCCTATAAAACACCACCCCATAGTTACTTTCAGTGCGTCAAAATGTATGTGCTCCTATATGTGATTCTCCTGCTTCTTCTAAACTGCAGTTTAGTAAGCCTACAAACAACCCCATCGTTGCTTTCTCTGAGTGAATGTAAGCGTTCTCATATATGATTCTCACACTTCAACCAAAAGAAGGTTTTGCAGGCCTACAAACCACCCGCCAAGACTTGCTTTTTCAAAGTGGCTGTTACCTTTCCTATATAGGACTCTGGAACTTCTCCCAAGCTAGACTTTAATATGTCTACCTGACACTACTCCGTAGTTGCTCTCGCTGTGTGAATGTAAGCGTTCCTATATATGAGTCTTGTACTTCTTCCTAACTAGCATCTGGCATGCCAAAATAACACTCCCCCATAGTTGCTTTCTTTGAGTCAATGTAAACATTCCTATATATGTCTCTCGCACTTCTTCCAAACTAGAGTTGAATAAGTCTACAAACAAATCCCCGACAGCTGTTTTCTCTGAATGAATTTAAGCGTTCCTGTATATGACTATGGCACTTCCTCCAAACTAGAGTTTAGCAAGTCTACACTCCACCCCTGTTCGTTGCTTTCTCTAAGTTACTGTAAGCTTTCTTATACATGGCTCTCGAAATTTTCCAAACTAGAGTTAGCATGCCTACTATACACCTACACATAATTGCTTTGTCTGAGTGAATATAAGCCTTCCTATATATGACTGTCGCACTTTTTCCAAATTAGAGTGTAGCCAGCCTGGAAAGCACCCCTTATAGTTGCTTTCATTGAGTGAATGTTAACATTCCTATGTATGACTCTCGCAACTTTTCCAATCTAAGATTTTAGCAATGCTACAAATCCCCCGCCGAGAGTTCCTATACATAACTGTCCTCTTTTTCCAAGCTAGAGTTTAGGAAGCCTAGAAACCGTCCCCCCGTAGACGCTTTATGTGAACGTAAGCGTTCTATATATGACTCTCGCCTTCCTCCAAACTAGAGCTTAGCAAGCCTACAAACCAACTCCCTATAATTGCTTTCTCTGAATGAATGATATCGTTCCTATATAAGACTCTCGAACTTCTTCCAAACCAGAGTTTAACAAGCCAAAAAAGCACCCCCCATAGATGCTTCCTCTAACTCAAAGCTAATATTCCTATATATGATTCAGCTTCTTCATCCAAACTAGAGTAAGGCAAGCCTACAAATCACACATCAATAGTTGCTTTCTATAAGTAAATGTAAGCATCCCTATATATGACTATAGCAATTCTTCCAAACTGGAGTTTAGCAAGCCTACAGACCCCAGGACTCCACTCCATACTACCCTGGGCATTGGCGCCTGCCTGTCATGCAGGACATAAGGGCGGACGCTCATCTCAGACACGGCATTGGTGGATTCTAGGCTTTTTTAAGTTTTTGAATTGAAAAAGTCTGAGAATTGGAATTCGGTTTAGGGTAAGGTTAGGTGTTAGGGACTAGGATTAGATTTAGGGGTTAGAGTTTTAGCTTAGAATTAGGGTTAGGATTACTGTTAGGGTTAGAGATTAGGATTATGTTTAGTGGTTGGGTTTAGGTTTAGGGTGAGAGGCAAGAGTAAGGGTCAGGGATTAGGGTTACTGTTAGGAGTTAGATTCAGGGCTTACGAAGGGTTTGGTTTAGTGATAGGGTTAGGGCTTACGTTTAACGGTGTGTGTTAGGGCACGGGCCCTGTCTAACGTACGGGGCACTGTGGGTGTGGAGCAAGGCTGTGTCCCCACTTCATCGTACCCTGGGTGTTGGGCTTGAACTGTCACGCAGGACAAAGGCAGAGGCTCATCTCACGCATGGTTAGGATTAAGGTTTAAGGTTAGGGTCAGGGTTGAGGGTTAGGGTTAACAGAGTTAGGGTAAGGGGGTTAGGGAGAGGGTTAGTGTTAAGGGTTATGGGTAGGTTTAGGGTTCAGGGTTAGTGTTAGCATTAGGGCTTAAGGTTAGGATTAGGCGGTAGGTCAGATTTAGGGTTAGATCTAGGCGTTAGGGTAAGGGTTAGCGTTAGGGTTAAGAGATAGGGTTAGGTTTAACGCTTAGATTAGGGTTAGGGTTTGGGGTTAAAGTAAGTGTTAGGGGTTAAGTTTAAGGATCCAAGGTTAGGGTTATTTTTAGCTGTAGTGTTAGGGTTAGGGATAAGGGATCCCATTAGCATTAAGGGTCTTCCTTACTGTAGGGTTAAGGGTTAGGCTTAGAGTTAAAGGTTAAGGTTAGGGTCAGTGTTAAGATTTAGGGTGAGGGTTAACGGTTAGGGTAAAGGTTAAGCGTTAGGGTTAGGGATTAGTGATTAGGGTTTTTGGTTAGTGTTAGGGTTAGCGGTTAGGAGTTAGTGTTTTATGAAGGGGTATGGTTAGAATTAGGATTGGGGTTAGAGTTAGGGTGAGGTATAGGGGTTAGGTTTAGGGGTTAGTTTTAGGGTAAAAGGATAGGATTAGGGTTACGGGTTGGGCTTAGGTTTAGGGTTAAACTTTACTGCTAGGGTTAGGGATAGGGTTCAGGGTTAGCTTTAGGGGTTCTGGTTAGGGTTAGGTGTTAGGTTAGTGTCAGGGTTAGGTCTAGTCGTGAGGGTAAGGTTTAGGGTTAGCTTTAAGAGCTAGGGTTAGGTTTAATGGTTAGGATTAGGATTAGGGTTAAGGGTTAGGGTAAGGCTTAGGGGTTAGGGTGAAGGGTTAGGGTGAAGGG
>NW_027182865.1:187500-195000 GCF_041146395.1 Eulemur rufifrons | reverse complement strand
TTATCATTAAGGATTGGGGTTATAATCAGGGTTAAATGCTTGGGTGCGGGTAATGGTTAGGGTGAGGGTTAAGGTTCACGGATAGGGTTAGTGTTAAGGGTTACGGGTAGGTTTAGGGTTCAGGGTTAGTGTTAGCATTAGGGCTTAAGGTTAGGATTAGGCGGTAGGTTAGATTTAGGGTTAGATATAGGCGTTAGGGTACAGGCTAGCGTTAAGGTTAAGAGATAGGGTTAGGTTTAATGCTTAGGATTAGGGTTAGGGTTTGGGTTTAAAGTAAGTGTTAGGGTTAGCTTTAAGGATCCAAGGTTAGGGTTATTTTTAGCTGTAGTGTTAGGGTTAGGGATAAGGGATCCCATTAGCATTAAGGGTCTTCCTTACTGTAGGGTTAAGGGTTAGGCTTAGAGTTAAAGGTTAAAGTTAGGGTCAGTGTTAAGATTTAGGGTGAGGGTTAACGGTTAGGGTAAAGGTTAAGCGTTAGGGTTAGGGATTAGTGATTATGGTTTTTGGTTAGTGTTAGGGTTAGCGGTTAGGAGTTAGTGTTTTATGAAGGGGTATGGTTAGAATTAGGATTGGGGTTAGAGTTAGGGTGAGGTATAGGGGTTAGGTTTAGGGGTTAGTTTTAGGGTAAAAGGATAGGATTAGGGTTACGGGTTGGGCTTAGGTTTAGGGTTAAAGTTTACTGCTGGGGTTAGGGATATGTTTCAGGGTTAGCTTTAGGGGTTCTGGTTAGGGTTAGGTGTTAGGTTAGTGTCAGGGTTAGGTCTAGTCGTGAGGGTAAGGTTTACGGTTAGCTTTAAGAGCTAGGGTTAGGTTTAATGGTTACGATTAGGATTAGGGTTAAGGGTTAGGGTAAGGCTTAGCGGTTAGGGTGAAGGGTTAGGGTCAAGGGTTAGGGTTTTTGTTAGGCATAGCGTTGGGGTTAGAAGTAAGGGTTACTGTCAGTGTTAGGGTTGTAGGTAGGGTTACGGTTAGGGTTAGCGGTTTAGAATTAGGGTTAGGGATTAGGTGTCACAGTGATGACTAGGAGATAGGGTTAGAATTATGGGATAGGGGTTGTTCTCAGGAAATGGGTTATGCATTAACGTTAGGATAAGAGGTTAAAGTTAGGCGCACGGTTAGGTTTACGTGTTAAGGGGAGAAATAGGAACAGGGTTCGGTGTTATGTTCAGGGTTAGGTTTATCTGTTAAAGGTATTGTTTATGCTTAGCGCACGGGCCCTGTATGCATTAGGCGGGCGGGGGGAGTTTAGGGGGCTGGGATTGTACCCGGGAACCCACTCTATCATACTCTGGGTATGGGCCCGTGGGTTTCATGCAGGACACAGTGGTAGAGCCTCCTTTCACGCATGGCATGGGAGGATTGTAGGCTTTCTAAACTCTAAGGAAGCAAGAAGTCTGAGAATTAGATTTAGGGTTAGGATTCTGGTTAGGGTTAAGGATGAACTTTAGTGTTAGGGTGAGGGCTTAGGTTTAGGGATTAGGGTTAGGGTTAAAGGTTACTCTTAGGTTTAACGCTTACACTTTGGTTTAGGGTTGAGGTTTACGGTTAGGGTTAAGATGAGGGGTTAGGGTTTGGTACAGGGTTAGGGTTAAGTGTTAGGTTTAGGGTTGAAGATTAGGATTAGGGTTAGGATTAAAGGTTAGCGTGAGAGTTAACGCTTAGGGTTAAGGTTAAGAGTTAGGGTTTAGGGTTAGGTTTAGGGTTAGAGTTATGTGCTATGGTTTGTGTTAGAGGTTAGGGTAGGTTTACTGGTCACGGTTAGGGTTACGTTTAGGGGGTAGCATTAGGGTTAGGGTTAGGGTTAAGGGATAGGATTAGGGATAAGTTTTGTGCTTAGGGTTAGGGTTTAGTGTTAGGGTTAGCATTAAGGATTAGGGTTATGGTCATGGTTGAATGCTTGGGTGCGGGTAATGGTTAGGGTCTGGGTTAAGGTTCACGGATAGGGTTAGTGTTAAGTGTTACGGGTAGGTTTAGGGTACAGGGTTAGTGTTAGCATTAGGGCTTAAAGTTAGGATTAGGCGGTAGGTTAGATTTAGGGTTAGATCTAGGCGTTAGGGTAAGGGCTAGCGTTAGGGTTAAGAGATAGGGTTAGGTTTAATGCTTAGGATTAGGGTTAGGGTTTGGGGTTAAAGTAAGTGTTAGGGGTTAGGTTTAAGGATCCAAGGTTAGGGTTATTTTTAGCTGTAGTGTTAGGGTTAGGGATAAGGGATCCCATTAGCATTAAGGATCTTCCTTACTGTAGGGTTAAGGGTTAGGCTTAGAGTTAAAGGTTAAGGTTAGGGTCAGTGTTAAGGTTTAGGGTGAGGGTTAACGGTTAGGGTAAAGGTTAAGCGTTAGGGTTAGGGATTAGTGATTAGGGTTTTTGGTTAGTGTTAGGGTTAGCGGTTAGGAGTTAGTGTTTTATGAAGGGGTATGGTTAGAATTAGGATTGGGGTTAGAGTTAGGGTGAGGTATAGGGGTTAGGTTTAGGGGTTAGTTTTAGGGTAAAAGGATAGGATTAGGGTTATGGGTTGGGCTTAGGTATAGGGTTAAAGTTTACTGCTAGGGTTAGGGATAGGGTTCAAGGTTAGCTTTAGGGGTTCTGGTTAGGGTTAGGTGTTAGGTTAGTGTCAGGGTTAGGTCTAGTCGTGAGGGTAAGGTTTAGGGTTAGCTTTAAGAGCTAGGGTTAGGTTTAATGGTTAGGATTAGGATTAGGGTTAAGGGTTAGAGTAAGGCTTAGGGGTTAGGGTGAAGGGTTAGGGTTTTTGTTAGGCATATCGTTGGGGTTAGAAGTAAGGGTTACTGTCAGTGTTAGGGTTGTAGGTAGGGTTACCATTAGGGTTAGCGGTTTTGAATTAGGGTTAGGGATTAGGTGTCACAGTGATGACTAGGATATAGCGTTAGAATTATGGGATGGGGTTGTTCTCAGGAAATGGGTTATGCATTAACGTTAGGATAAGAGGTTAAAGTTAGGCGCATGGTGAGGTTTACGTGTTAAGGGGAGAAATAGGAACAGGGTTGGGTGTTATGTTCAGAGTTAGGGTTATCTGTTAAAGGTATTGTTTATGCTTAGCGCACGGGCCCTGTCAGCAGTAGGCGGGCGGGGGGAGTTTAGGGGGCTGGGATTGTACCCGGGAACCCACTCTATCATACTCTGGGTATGGGCCCGTGGGTTTCATGCAGGACACAGTGGTAGAGCCTCCTTTCACGCATGGCATGGGAGAATTGCAGGCTTTCTAAACTCTAAGAAAGCAAGAAGTCTGAGAATTAGATTATGGTTAGGATTCTGGTTAGGGTTAAGGATGAAGTTTAGTGTTAGGGTGAGGGTTTAGGGTTAGGGATTAGGGTTAGGGTTAAAGGTTACTCTTAGGTTTAACGGTTACACTTTGGTTTAGGGTTGAGGTTTACGGTTAGGGTTAAGATGAGGGGTTAGGGTTTGGTACACGATTAGGGTTAAGTGTTAGGTTTAGGGTTGAAGATTAGGATTAGGGTTAGGATTAAAGGTTAGCGTGAGAGTTAACGCTTAGGGTTAAGGTTAAGAGTTAGGGTTTAGAGTTAGGGTTAGTTTTAGGGTTAGAGTTATGTGCTATGGTTTGTGTTAGAGGTTAGGGTTAGGTTTACTGGTCACGGTTAGGGTTACGTTTAGGGGGTAGCATTAGGGTTAGGGTTAGGGTTAAGGGATAGGAGTAGGGATAAGTGTTGGGCTTAGGGGTAGGGTTTAGTGTTAGGTTTAGCATTAAGGATTAGGGTTAGGGTCAGGGTTAAATGCTTGGGTGAGGGTAATGGTTAGGGTCAGGGTTAAGGTTCACGGATAGGGTTAGTGTTAAGGGTTACGGGTAGGTTTAGGGTTCAGGGTTAGTGTTAGCATTAGGGCTTAAGGTTAGGATTAGGCGGTAGGTTAGATTTAGGGTTAGATCTAGGTGTTAGGGTAAGGGCTAGCGTTAGGGTTAAGAGATAGGGTTAGGTTTACTGCTTAGGATTAGGGTTAGGGTTTGGGGTTAAAGTAAGTGTTAGGGGTTAGGTTTAAGGATCCAAGGTTAGGGTTATTTTTAGCTGTAGTGTTAGGGTTAGGGATAAGGGATCCCATTGGCATTAAGGGTCTTCCTTACTGTAGGGTTAAGGGTTAGGCTTAGAATTAAATGTTAAGGTTAGGGTCAGTGTTAAGATTTAGGGTGAGGGTTAACGGTTAGGGTAAAGGTTAAGCGTTAGGGTTAGGGATTAGTGATTAGGGTTTTTGGTTAGTGTTAGGGTTAGCGGTTAGGAGTTAGTGTTTTATGAAGGGGTATGGTTAGAATTAGGATTGGGGTTAGAGTTAGGGTGAGGTATAGGGGTTAGGTTTAGGGGTTAGTTTTAGGGTAAAAGGATAGGATTAGGGTTACGGGTTGGGCTTAGGTTGAGGGTTAAAGTTTACTGCTAGGGTTAGCTATAGGGTTCAGGGTTAGCTTTAGGGATTCTGGTTAGGGTTAGGTGTTAGGTTAGTGTCAGGGTTAGGTCTAGTCGTGAGGGTAAGGTTTAGGGTTAGCTTTAAGAGCTAGGGTTAGGTTTAATGGTTAGGATTAGGATTAGGGTTAAGGGTTAGGGTAAGGCTTAGTGGTTAGGGTGAAGGGTTAGGGTCAAGGGTTAGGGTTTTTGTTAGGCATAGCGTTGGGGTTAGAAGTAAGGGTTACTGTCTGTGTTAGGGTTGTAGGTAGGGTTACGGTTAGGGTTAGCGGTTTAGAATTAGGGTTAGGGATTAGGTGTCACAGTGATGACTAGGAGATAGGGTTAGAATTATGGGATAGGGGTTGTTCTCAGGAAATGGGTTATGCATTAACGTTAGGATAAGAGGTTAAAGTTAGGCGCACGGTGAGGTTTACGTGTTAAGGGGAGAAATAGGAACAGGGTTGGGTGTTATGTTCAGGGTTAGGGTTATCTGTTAAAGGTATTGTTTATACCTTAGCGCACGGGCACTGTCTGCATTAGGTAGGCCGGGGGAGTTTAGGGGGCTGGGATTGTACCCTGGAACCCACTCTATCATACTCTGGGAATGGGCCCGTGGGTTTCATGCAGGACACAGTGGTAGAGCCTCCTTTCACGCATGGCATGGGAGGATTGCAGGCTTTCTAAACTCTAAGAAAGCAAGAAGTCTGAGAATTAGATTTAGGGTTAGGATTCTGGTTAGGGTTAAGGATGAAGTTTAGTGTTAGGGTGAGGGCGTAGGGTTAGGGATTAGGGTTAGAGTTAAAGGTTACTCTTAAGTTTAACGGTTACACTTTGGTTTAGGGTTGAGGTTTACGGTTAGGGTTAAGATCAGGGGTTAGGGTTAGGGTTAGGGTTAAGTGTTAGGTTTAGGGTTGAAGATTAGGATTAGGGTTAGGATTAAAGGATAGCGTGAGAGTTAACGCTTAGGTTTAAGATTATGAGTTAGGGTTTAGGGTTAGGGTTAGGGTTAGGGTTAGTATTAGGGTTAAAGTTATGTGCTATGGTTTGTGTTAGAGGTTAGGGTTAGGTTTACTGGTGACGGTTAGGGTTACGTTTAGGGGTTAGCATTAGGGTTAGGGTTAGGGTTAGGGTTAAGGGATAGGATTAGGGTTAAGTGTTGGGCTTAGGGTTAGGGTTTAGTGTTAGGGTTATCATTAAGGACTAGGGGTAGGGTCAGGGTTAAATGCTTGGGTGCGGGTAATGGTTAGGGTCAGGGTTAAGGTTCACGGATAGGGTTAGTGTTAATGGTTACGGGTAGGTTTAGGGTTCAGGGTTAGAGTTAGCATTAGGGATTAAGGTTAGGATTAGGCGGTAGTTTAGATTTAGGGTTAGATCTAGGCGTTAGGGTAAGGGCTACCGTTAGGTTTAAGAGATAGGTTTAGGTTTAATGCTTAGGATTAGGGTTAGGGTTTGGGGTGAAAGTAAGTGTTACGGGTTAGGTTTAAGGATCCAAGGTTAGGGTTATTTTAAGCTGTAGTGTTAGGGTTAGGGATAAGGGATCCCATTAGCATTAAGGGTCTTCCTTACTGTAGGGTTAAGGGTTGGGCTTAGAGTTAAAGGTTAAGGTTAGGGTCAGTGTTAAGATTTAGGGTGAGGGTTAACGGTTAGGGTAAAGGTTAAGCGTTAGGGTTAGGGATTAGTGATTAGGGTTTTTGGTTAGTGTTAGGGTTAGCGGTTAGGAGTTAGTGTTTTATGAAGGGGTATGGTTAGAATTAGGATTGGGGTTAGAGTTAGGGTGAGGTATAGGGGTTAGGTTTAGGGGTTAGTTTTAGGGTAAAAGGATAGGATTAGGGTTACGGGTTGGGCTTAGGTTTAGGGTTAAAGTTTACTGCTAGGGTTAGCTATAGGGTTCAGGGTTAGCTTTAGGGGTTCTAGTTAGGGTTAGGTGTTAAGTTAGTGTCAGGGTTAGGTCTAGTCGTGAGGGAAAGGTTTAGGGTTAGCTTTAAGAGCTAGGGTTAGGTTTAATGGTTAGGATTAGGATTCGGGTTAAGGGTTAGGGTAATGCTTAGGGGTTAGGGTGAAGGTTTAGGGTCAAGGGTTAGGGTTTTTGTTAGGCATATCGTTGGGGTTAGAAGTAAGGGTCACTGTCAGTGTTAGGGTTGTAGGTAGGGTTACGGTTAGGGTTAGCGGTTTAGAATTAGGGTTAGGGATTAGGTGTCACAGTGATGACTAGGAGATAGGGTTAGAATTATGGGATAGGGGTTGTTCTCAGGAAATGGGTTATGCATTAACGTTAGGATAAGAGGTTAAAGTTAGGCGCACGGTGAGGTTTACGTGTTAAGGGGAGAAATAGGAACAGGGTTGGGTGTTATGTTCAGGGTTAGGGTTATCTGTTAAAGGTATTGTTTATGCTTAGCGCACGGGCCCTGTCTGCATTAGGCGGGCGGGGGGAGTTTAGGGGCTGGGATTGTACCCGGGAACCCACTCTATCATACTCTGGGTATGGGCCCGTGGGTTTCATGCAGGACACAGTGGTAGAGCCTCCTTTCACGCATGGCATGGGAGGATTGCAGGCTTTCTAAACTCTAAGAAAGCAAGAAGTCTGAGAATTAGATTTAGGGTTAGGATTCTGGTTAGGGTTAAGGATGAAGTTTAGTGTTAGGGTGAGGGCTTAGGGTTAGGGATTAGGGTTAGGGTTAAAGGTTACTCTTAGGTTTAACGGTTACACTTTGGTTTAGGGTTGAGGTTTACGGTTAGGGTTAAGATGAGGTGTTAGGGTTAGGTACAGCGTTAGGGTTAAGTGTTAGGTTTAGGGTTGAAGATTAGGATTAGGGTTAGGATTAAAGGTTAGCGTGAGAGTTAACGCTCAGGGTTAAGGTTAAGTGTTAGGGGTTAGGGTTAGGGTTAGGGTTCGTTTTAGGGTTACAGTTATGTGCTTTGGTTTGTGTTAGAGGTTAGGGTTAGGTTCACTGGTGACGGTTAGGGTTACGTTTAGGGGTTAGCATTAGGGTTAGGGTTAGGGTTAGGGTTAAGGGATAGGATTAGGGTTAAGTGTTGGGCTTAGGGTTAGGGTTTAGTGTTAAGGTTAGCATTAAGGATTAGGGTTAGGGTCAGGGTTAA
>NW_027182865.1:170000-182500 GCF_041146395.1 Eulemur rufifrons | reverse complement strand
AGTGTTAGGTTTAGCGGGTAGGAGTTAGTGTTTTATGAAGGGGTATGGTTAGAATTAGGATTGGGATTAGAGTTAGGGTGAGGTATAGGGGTTAGGTTTAGGGGTTAGTTTTAGGGTAAATGGATAGGATTAGGGTTACGGGTTGGGCTTAGGTTTAGGGTTAAAATTTACTGCTAGGGTTTGGGATAGGTTGCAGGGTTAGCTTTAGGGGTTCTGGTTAGGGTTAGGTGTTAGGTTAGTGTCAGGGTTAGGTCTAGTCGTGAGGGTAAGGTTTAGGGTTAGCTTTAAGAGCTAGGGTTAGGTTTAATGGTTAGGATTAGGATTAGGGTTAAGGGTTAGGGTAAGGCTTAGGGGTTAGGGTGAAGGGTTAGGGTCAAGGGTTAGGGTTTTTGTGAGGCATAGCGTTGGGGTTAGAAGTAAGGGTTACTGTCAGTGTCAGGGTTGTAGGTAGGGTTACGGTTAGGGTTAGCGGTTTAGAATTAGGGTTAGGGATTAGGTGTAACAGTGATGACTAGGAGATAGGGTTAGAATTATGGGATGGGGTTGTTCTCAGGAAATGGGTTATGCATTGACGTTAGGATAAGAGGTTAAAGTTAGGCGCACGGTGAGGTTTACGTGTTAAGGGGAGAAATAGGAACAGGGTTGGGTGTTATGTTCAGGGTTAGGGTTATCTGTTAAAGGTATTGTTTATGCTTAGCGCACGGGCCCTGTCTGCATTGGGCGGGCGGGGAGAGTTTAGGGGGCTGCGATTGTACCCGGGAACCCACTCTATCATACTCTGGGTATGGGCCCGTGCGTTTCATGCAGGACGCAGTGGTAGAGCCTCCTTTCACGCATGGCATGGGAGGATTGCAGGCTTTCTAAACTCTAAGAAAGCAAGAAGTCTGAGAATTAGATTTAGGGTTAGCATTCTGGTTAGGGTTAAGGATGAAGTTTAGTGTTAGGGTGAAGGCTTAGGGTTAGGGATTAGTGTTAGGGTTAAAGGTTATTCTTAGTTTTAACGGTTACACTTTGGTTTAGGGTTGAGGTTTACGGTTAGGGTTAAGATGAGGGGTTAGGGTTTGGTACAGGGTTAGGGTTAAGTGTTAGGTTTAGGGTTGAAGATTAGGATTAGGTTTAGGATTAAAGGTTAGCGTAAGAGTTAACGCTTAGGGTAAAGGTTAAGAGTTAGGGTTTAGGGTTAGGGTTAGGGTTAGGGTTACTTTTAGGGTTAGAGTTATGTGCTATGGTTTGTGTTAGAGGTTAGGGTTAGGTTGACTGGTCACGGTTAGGGTTACGTTTAGGGGGTAGCATTAGAGTTAGGGTTAGGGTTAGGGTTAAGGGATAGGATTAGGGTTAAGTGATGGGCTTAGGGTTAGGGTTTAGTGTTAGGTTTATCATTAAGGATTGGGGTTAGAATCAGGGTTAAATGCTTGGGTGCGGGTAATGGTTAGGGTGAGGGTTAAGGTTCACGGATAGGGTTAGTGTTAAGGGTTACGGGTAGGTTTAGGGTTCAGGGTTAGTGTTAGCATTAGGGCTTAAGGTTAGGATTAGGCGGTAGGTTAGATTTAGGGTTAGATATAGGCGTTAGGGTAAAGGCTAGCGTTAGGGTTAAGAGATAGGGTTAGGTTTAATGCTTAGGATTAGGGTTAGGGTTTGGGTTTAAAGTAAGTGTTAGGGTTAGCTTTAAGGATCCAAGGTTAGGGTTATTTTTAGCTGTAGTGTTAGGGTTAGGGATAAGGGATCCCATTAGCATTAAGGGTCTTCCTTACTGTAGGGTTAAGGGTTAGGCTTAGAGTTAAAGGTTAAAGTTAGGGTCAGTGTTAAGATTTAGGGTGAGGGTTAACGGTTAGGGTAAAGGTTAAGCGTTAGGGTTAGGGATTAGTGATTATGGTTTTTGGTTAGTGTTAGGGTTAGCGGTTAGGAGTTAGTGTTTTATGAAGGGGTATGGTTAGAATTAGGATTGGGGTTAGAGTTAGGGTGAGGTATAGGGGTTAGGTTTAGGGGTTAGTTTTAGGGTAAAAGGATAGGATTAGGTTTACGGGTTGGGCTTAGGTTTAGGGTTAAAGTTTACTGCTGGGGTTAGGGATAGGGTTCAGGGTTAGCTTTAGGGGTTCTGGTTAGGGTTAGGTGTTAGGTTAGTGTCAGGGTTAGGTCTAGTCGTGAGGGTAAGGTTTAGGGTTAGCTTTAAGAGCTAGGGTTAGGTTTAATGGTTAGGATTAGGATTAGGGTTAAGGGTTAGGGTAAGGCTTAGGGGTTAGGGTGAAGGGTTAGGGTCAAGGGTTAGGGTTTTTGTTAGGCATAGCGTTGGGGTTAGAAGTAAGGGTTACTGTCAGTGTTAGGGTTGTAGGTAGGGTTACGGTTAGGGTTAGCGGTTTAGAATTAGGGTTAGGGATTAGGTGTCACAGTGATGACTAGGAGATAGGGTTAGAATTATGGGATAGGGGTTGTTCTCAGGAAATGGGTTATGCATTAACGTTAGGATAAGAGGTTAAAGTTAGGCGCACAGTTAGGTTTACGTGTTAAGGGGAGAAATAGGAACAGGGTTCGGTGTTATGTTCAGGGTTAGGGTTATCTGTTAAAGGTATTGTTTATGCTTAGCGCACGGGCCCTGTCTGCATTAGGCGGGCGGGGGGAGTTTAGGGGGCTGGGATTGTACCCGGGAACCCACTCTATCATACTCTGGGTATGGGCCCGTGGGTTTCATGCAGGACACAGTGGTAGAGCCTCCTTTCACGCATGGCATGGGAGGATTGTAGGCTTTCTAAACTCTAAGGAAGCAACAAGTCTGAGAATTAGATTTAGGGTTAGGATTCTGGTTAGGGTTAAGGATGAAGTTTAGTGTTAGGGTGAGGGCTTAGGTTTAGGGATTAGGGTTAGGGTTAAAGGTTACTCTTAGGTTTAACGGTTACACTTTGGTTTAGGGTTGAGGTTTACGGTTAGGGTTAAGATGAGGGGTTAGGGTTTGGTACAGGGTTAGGGTTAAGTGTTAGGTTTAGGGTTGAAGATTAGGATTAGGGTTAGGATTAAAGGTTAGCGTGAGAGTTAACGCTTAGGGTTAAGGTTAAGAGTTAGGGTTTAGGGTTAGGGACACGGTTAGTTTTAGGGTTAGAGTTATGTGCTATGGTTTGTGTTAGAGGTTAGGGTTAGGTTTACTGGTGACGGTTAGGGTTACGTTTAGGAGTTAGCATTAGGGTTAGGGTTAGGGTTAAGGGATAGGATTAGGGTTAAGTGTTCGGCTTAGGGTTAGGGTTTAGTGTTAGGGTTAGCATTAAGGATTAGGGTTAGGGTCAGGGTTAAATGCTTGGGTGCAGGTAATGGTTAGGTTCAGGGTTAAGGTTCACGGATAGGGTTAGTGTTAAGGGTTACGGGTAGGTTTAGGGTTCAGGGTTAGTGTTAGCGTTAGTGCTTAAGGTTAGGATTAGGTGGTAGGTTAGATTTAGGGTTATATCTAGGCGTTAGGGTAAGGGCTAGCGTTAGGGTTAAGAGATAGGGTTAGGTTTAATGCTTAGGATTAGGGTTAGGGTTTGGGGTTAAAGTAAGTGTTAGGGGTTAGGTTTAAGGATCCAAGGATAGGGTTATTGTTATCTGTAGTGTTAGGGTTAGGGATAAGGGATCCCATTAGCATTAAGGCTCTTCTTTACTGTAGGGTTAAGGGTTAGGCTTAGAGTTAAAGGTTAATGTTAGGGTCAGTGTTAAGATTTAGGGTGAGGGTTAACGGTTAGGGTAAAGGTTAAGCGTTAGGGTTAGGGATTAGTGATTAGGGTTTTTGGTTAGTGTTAGGGTTAGCGGTTAGGAGTTAGTGTTTTATGAAGGGGTATGGTTAGAATTAGGACTGGGGTTAGAGTTAGGGTGAGGTATGGGGGTTAGGTTTAGGGGTTAGTTTTAGGGTAAAAGGATAGGATTAGGGTTACGGGTTGGGCTTAGGTTTAGGGTTAAAGTTTACTGCTGGGGTTAGGGATAGGGTTCAGGGTTAGCTTTAGGGGTTCTGGTTAGGGTGAGGTGTTAGGTTAGTGTCAGGGTTAGGTCTAGTGGTGAGGGTAAGGTTTAGGGTTAGCTTTAAGAGCTAGGGTTAGGTTTAATGGTTAGGATTAGGATTAGGGTTAAGGGTTAGGGTAAGGCTTAGGGGTTAGGGTGAAGGGTTAGGGTCAAGGGTTAGGGTTTTTGTTAGGCAAAGCGTTGGGGTTAGAAATAAGGGTTACTGTCAGTGTTAGGGTTGTAGGTAGGGTTACGGTTAGGGTTAGCGGTTTAGAATTAGGGTTAGGGATTAGGTGTCACAGTGATGACTAGGAGATAGGGTTAGAATTATGGGATGGGGTTGTTCTCAGGAAATGGGTTATGCATTAACGTTAGGATAAGAGGTTAAAGTTAGGCGCACGGTGAGGTTTACGTGTTAAGGGGAGAAATAGGAACAGGGTTGGGTGTTATGTTCAGGGTTAGGGTTATCTGTTAAAGGTATTGTTTATGCTTAGCGCACGGGCCCTGTCTGCATTAGGCGGGCGGGAGGAGTTTAGGCGGCTGGGATTGTACCCGGGAACCCACTCTATCATACTCTGGGTATGGGCCCGTGGGTTTCATGCAGGACACAGTGGTAGAGCCTCCTTTCACGCATGGCATGGGAGGATTGCAGGCTTTCTAAACTCTAAGAAAGCAAGAAGTCTGAGAATTAGATTTAGGGTTAGGATTCTGGTTAGGGTTAAGGATGAAGTTTAGTGTTAGGGTGAGGGCCTAGGGTTAGGGATTAGGGTTAGGGTTAAAGGTTACTCTTAGGTTTAACGGTTACACTTTGGTTTAGGGTTGAGGTTTACGGTTAAGGTTAAGATGAGGGGTTAGGGTTTGGTACAGGGTTAGGGTTAAGTGTTAGGTTTAGGGTTGTAGATTAGGATTAGGGTTAGGATTAAAAGTTAGCGTGAGAGTTAACGCTTAGCGTTAAGGTTAAGAGTTAGGGGTTAGGGTTAGGGTTAGGGTTAGTTTTAGGGTTAGAGTTATGTGCTATGGTTTGTGTTAGAGGTTAGGGTTAGGTTTACTGGTCACGGTTAGGGTTACGTTCAGGGGGTAGCATTAGGGTTAGGGTTAGGGTTAAGGGATAGGATTAGGGTTAAGTGTTGGGCTTAGGGTTAGGGTTTAGTGTTAGGGTTAGCATTAAGGATTAGGGTTAGGGTCAGGTTTAAATGCTTGGGTGCGGGTAATGGTTAGGGTCAGGGTTTAGGTTCACGGATAGGGTTAGTGTTAAGGGTTACGGGTAGGTTTAGGGTTCAGGGTTAGTGTTAGCATTAGGGCTTAAGGCTAGGATTAGGCGGTAGGTTAGATTTAGGGTTAGATCTAGGCGTTAGGATAAGGGCTAGCGTTAGGGTTAAGAGATAGGGTTAGGTTTAATGCTTAGGATTAGGGTTAGGGTGTGGGGTTAAAGTAAGTGTTAGGGGTTAGGTTTAAGGATCCAAGGTTAGGGTTATTTTTAGCTGTAGTGTTAGGGTTAGGGATAAGGGATCCCATTAGCATTAAGGGTCTTCCTTACTGTAGGGTTAAGGGTTAGGCTTAGACTTAAAGGTTAATGTTAGGGTCAGGATTAAGATTTAGGGTGAGGGTTAACGGTTAGGGTAAAGGTTAAGCGTTAGGGTTAGGGATTAGTGATTAGGGTTTTTGGTTAGTGTTAGGGTTAGCGGTTAGGAGTTAGTGTTTTATGAAGGGGTATGGTTAGAATTAGGACTGGGGTTAGAGTTAGGGTGAGGTATAGGGGTTAGGTTTAGGGGTTAGTTTTAGGGTAAAAGGATAGGATTAGGGTTACGGGTTGGGCTTAGGTTTAGGGTTAAAGTTTACTGCTAGGGTTAGGGATAGGGTTCAGGGTTAGCTTTAGGGGTTCTGGTTAGGGTTAGGTGTTAGGTTAGTGTCAGGGTTAGGTCTAGTGGTGAGGGTAAGGTTTAGGGTTAGCTTTAAGAGCTAGGGTTAGGTTTAATGGTTAGGATTAGGATTAGGGTTAAGGGTTAGGGTAAGGCTTAGGGGTTAGGGTGAAGGGTTAGGGTCAAGGGTTAGGGTTTTTGTTAGGCATAGCGTTGGGGTTAGAAGTAAGGGTTACTGTCAGTGTTAGGGTTGTAGGTAGGGTTACGGTTAGGGTTAGCGGTTTAGAATTAGGGTTAGGGTTTAGGTGTCACAGTGATGACTAGGATATAGGGTTAGAATTATGGGATGAGGTTGTTCTCAGGAAATGGGTTATGCATTAACGTTAGGATAAGAGGTTAAAGTTAGGCGCACGGTGAGGTTTACGTGTTAAGGGGAGAAATAGGAACAGGGTTCGGTGTTATGTTCAGGGTTAGGGTTATCTGTTAAACGTATTTTTTATGCTTAGCGCACGGGCCCTGTCTGCATTAGGCGGGCGGGGGAGTTTAGGGGGCTGGGATTGTACCCGGGAACCCACTCTTTCATACTCTAGGTATGGACCCGTGGGTTTCATGCAGGACACAGTGGTAGAGCCTCCTTTCACGCATGGCATGGGAGGATTGCAGGCTTTCTAAACTCTAAGGAAGCAAGAAGTCTGAGAATTAGATTTAGGGTGAGGATTCTGGTTAGGGATAAGGATGAAGTTTAGTGTTAGGGTGAGGGCTTAGGGTTAGGGAATAGGGTTAGGGTTAAAGGTTACTATTAGGTTTAACGGTTACACTTTGGTTTAGGGTTGAGGTTTACGGTTAGGGTTAAGATGAGGGGTTAGGGTTTGGTACAGGGTTAGGGTTAACTGTTAGGTTTAGGGTTGAAGATTAGGATTAGGGTTAGGATTAAAGGTTAGCGTGAGAGTTAACGCTTAGGGTAAAGGTTAAGAGTTAGGGTTTAGGGTTAGGGTTAGGGTTAGGGTTAGTTTTAGGGTTAGAGTTATGTGCTATGGTTTGTGTTAGAGGTTAGGTTTAGGTTTACTGGTCAAGGTTAGGGTTACGTTTTGGGGGTAGCATTAGGGTTAGGGTTAGGGTTAGGGTTAAGGGATAGGATTAGGGTTAAGTGTTGGGCTTAGGGTTAGGGTTTAGTGTTAGGGTTAGCATTAAGGATTAGGGTTAGGGTCAGGGTTAAATGCTTGGGTGCGGGTAATGGTTAGGGTCAGGGTTAAGGTTCACGGATAGGGTTAGTGTTAAGGGTTACGGGTAGGTTTAGGGTTCAGGGTTAGAGTTAGCATTAGGGCTTAAGGTTAGGATTAGGCGGTAGGTTAGATTTAGGGTTAGATCTAGGCGTTAGGGTAAGGGCTAGCGTTAGGGTTAAGAGATAGGGTTAGGTTTAATGCTTAGGATTAGGGTTAGGGTTTGGGGTTAAAGTAAGTGTTAGGGGTTAGGTTTAAGGATCCAAGGTTAGGGTTATTTTTAGCTGTAGTGTTAGGGTTAGGGATAAGGGATCCCATTAGCATTAAGGGTCTTCCTTACTGTAGGGTTAAGGGTTAGGCTTAGAGTTAAAGGTTATGGTTAGGGTCAGTGTTAAGATTTAGGGTGAGGGTTAACGGTTAGGGTAAAGGTTAAGCGTTAGGGTTCGGGATTAGTGATTAGGGTTTTTGGTTAGTGTTAGGGTTAGCGGTTAGGAGTTAGTGTTTTCTGAAGGGGTATGGTTAGAATTAGGATTGGGATTAGAGTTAGGGTGAGGTATAGGGGTTAGGTTTAGGGGTTAGTTTTAGGGTAAAAGGATAGGATAAGGGTTACGGGTTGGGCTTAGGTTTAGGGTTAAAGTTTACTGCTGGGGTTAGGGATAGGGTTGAGGGTTAGCTTTAGGGGATCTGGTTAGGGTTAGGTGTTAGGTTAGTGTCAGGGTTAGGTCTAGTCGTGAGGGTAAGGTTTAGGGTTAGCTTTAAGAGCTAGGGTTAGGTTTAATGGTTAGGATTAGGATTAGGGTTAAGGGTTAGGGTAAGGCTTAGGGGTTAGGGTGAAGGGTTAGGGTCAAGGGTTAGGGTTTTTGTTAGGCATAGCGTTTGGGTTCGAAGTAGGGTTTACTGTCAGTGTTAGGGTTGTAGGTAGGGTTACGGTTTGGGTTAGCGGTTTAGAATTAGGGTTAGGGATTAGGTGTCACAGTGATGATTAGGAGATAGGGTTAGAATTATGGGATGGGGTTGTTCTCAGGAAATGGGTTATGCATTAAAGTTAGGATAAGAGGTTAAAGTTAGGCGCACGTGAGGTTTACGTGTTAAGGGGAGAAATAGGAACAGGGTTGGGTGTTATGTTCAGGGTTAGTGTTATCTGTTAAAGGTATTGTTTATGCTTAGCGCACGGGCCCTGTCTGCATTAGGGGGGCGGGGGGAGTTGAGGGGGCTGGGATTGTACCCGGGAACCCACTCTATCATACTCTGGGTATGGGCCCGTGGGTTTCATGCAGGACACAGTGGTAGAGCCTCCTTTTACGCATGGCATGGGAGGATTGCAGGCTTTCTAAACTCTAAGAAAGCAAGAAGTCTGAGAATTAGATTTAGGGTTAAGATTCTGGTTAGGGTTAAGGATGAAGTTTAGTGTTAGGGTGAGGGCTTAGGGTTAGGGAATAGGGTTAGGGTTAAAGGTTACTCTTAGGTTTAACGGTTACACTTTGGTTTAGGGTTGAGGTTTACGGTTAGGGTTAAGATGAGGGGTTAGGGTTTGGTACAGGGTTAGGGTTAAGTGTTAGGTTTAGGGTTGAAGATTAGGATTAGGGTTAGGATTATAGGTTAGTGTGAGAGTTAACGCTTAGGGTTAAGGTTAAGAGTTATTGTTTAGGGTTAGGGTTAGGGTTAGTTTTAGGGTTAGAGTTATGTGCTATGGTTTGTGTTAGAGTTTAGGGTTAGGTTTACTGGTCATGGTTAGGGTTACGTTTAGGGGTTAGCATTAGGGTTAGGGTTAGGTTTAGGGTTAAAGGATAGGATTAGGGTTAAGTGTTGGGCTTAGGGTTAGGGTTTAGTGTTAGGGTTATCATTAAGGATTAGGGTTAGGGTCAGGGTTAAATGCTTGGGTGCGGGTAATGGTTAGGGTCAGGGTTAAGGTTCACGGATAGGGTTAGTGTTAAGGGTTACTGGTAGGTTTAGGGTTCAGGGTTAGAGATAGCATTAGGGCTTAAGGTTAGGATTAGGCGGTAGGTTAGATTTAGGGTTAGATCTAGGCGTTAGGGTAAGGGCTAGCGTTAGGGTTAAGAGATAGGGTTAGGTTTAATGCTTAGGATTAGGGTTAGGGTTTGGGGTTAAAGTAAGTGTTAGGGGTTAGGTTTAAGGATCCAAGGTTAGGGTTATTTTTAGCTGTAGTGTTAGGGTTAGGGATAAGGGATCCCATTAGCATTAAGGGTCTTCCTTACTGTAGGGTTAAGGGTTAGGCTTAGAGTTAAAGGTTAAGGTTAGGGTCAGTGTTAAGATTTAGGGTGAGGGTTAACGGTTAGGGTAAAGGTTAAGCGTTAGGGTTCGGGATTAGTGATTAGGGTTTTTGGTTAGTGTTAGGGTTAGCGGTTAGGAGTTAGTGTTTTATGAAGGGGTATGGTTAGAATTAGGATTGGGATTAGAGTTAGGGTGAGGTATAGGGGTTAGGTTAAGGGGTTAGTTTTAGGGTAAAAGGATAGGATTAGGGTTACGGGTTGGGCTTAGGTTTAGGGTTAAAGTTTACTGCTGGGGTTAGGGATAGGGTTGAGGGTTAGCTTTAGGGGATCTGGTTAGGGTTAGGTGTTAGGTTATTGTCAGGGTTAGGTCTAGTCGTGAGGGTAAGGTTTAGGGTTAGCTTTAAGAGCTAGGGTTAGGTTTAATGGTTAGGATTAGGATTAGGGTTAAGGGTTAGGGTAAGGCTTAGGGGTTAGGGTGAAGGGTTAGGGTCAAGGGTTAGGGTTTTTGTTAGGCATAGCGTTGGGGTTAGAAGTAGGGTTTACTGTCAGTGTTAGGGTTGTAGGTAGGGTTACGGTTAGGGTTAGCGGTTTAGAATTAGGGTTAGGGATTAGGTGTCACAGTGATGATTAGGAGATAGGGTTAGAATTATGGGATGGGGTTGTTCTCAGGAAATGGGTTATGCATTAAAGTTAGGATAAGAGGTTAAAGTTAGGCGCACGGTGAGGTTTACGTGTTAAGGGGAGAAATAGGAACAGGGTTGGGTGTTATGTTCAGGGTTAGGGTTATCTGTTAAAGGTATTGTTTATGCTTAGGGCACCGGCCCTGTCTGCATTAGGCGGGCGGGGAGAGTTTAGGGGGCTGGGATTGTACCCGGGAACCCACTCTATCATACTCTGGGTATGGGCCCGTGGGTTTCATGCAGGACACAGTGGTAGAGCCTCCTTTCACGCATGGCATGGGAGGATTGCAGGCTTTCTAAACTCTAAGAAAGCAAGAAGTCTGAGAATTAGATTTAGGGTTAGGATTCTGGTTAGGGTTAAGGATGAAGTTTAGTGTTAGGGTGAGGGCTTAGGGTTAGGGAATAGGGTTAGGGTTAAAGGTTACTCTTAGGTTTAACGGTTACACTTTGGTTTAGGGTTGAGGTTTACGGTTAGGGTTAAGATGAGGGGTTAGGGTTTGGTACAGGGTTAGGGTTAAGTGTTTGGTTTAGGGTTGAAGATTAGGATTAGGGTTAGGATTATAGGTTAGTGTGAGAGTTAACGCTTAGGGTTAAGGTTAAGAGTTATTGTTTAGGGTTAGGGTTAGGGTTAGTTTTAGGGTTAGAGTTATGTGCTATGGTTTGTGTTAGAGTTTAGGGTTAGGTTTACTGGTCACGGTTAGGGTTACGTTTTTTGGTTAGCATAAGGGTTAGGGTTAGGGTTAAGGGATAGGATTAGGGTTAAGTGTTGGGCTTAGGGTTAGGGTTTAGTGTTAGGGTTATCATTAAGGATTAGGGTTAGGGTCAGGGTTAAATGCTTGGGTGCGGGTAATGGTTAGGGTCAGGGTTAAGGTTCACAGATAGGGTTAGTGTTAAGGGTTACGGGTAGGTTTAGGGTTCAGGGTTAGTGTTAGCATTAGGGCTTAAGGTTAGGATTAGGCGGTAGGTTAGATTTAGGGTTAGATCTAGGCGTTAGGGTAAGGGCTAGCGTTAGGGTTAAGAGATAGGGTTAGGTTTAATGCTTAGGATCAGGGTTAGGGTTTGGGGTTAAAGTAAGTGTTAGGGGTTAGGTTTAAGGATCCAAGGTTAGGGTTATTTTTAGCTGTAGTGTTAGGGTTAGGGATAAGGGATCCCATTAGCATTAAGGGTCTTCCTTACTGTAGGGTTAAGGGTTAGGCTTAGAGTTAAAGGTTAAGGTTAGGGTCAGGGTTAAGATTTAGGGTGAGGGTTAACGGTTAGGGTAAAGGTTAAGCGTTAGGGTTAAGGATTAGTGATTAGGATTTTTGGTTAGTGTTAGGGTTAGCGGTTAGGAGTTAGTGTTTTATGAAGGGGTATGGTTAGAATTAGGATTGGGGTTAGAGTTAGGGTGAGGTATAGGGGTTAGGTTTAGGGGTTAGTTTTAGGGTAAAAGGATAGGATTAGGGTTACGGGTTGGGCTTAGGTTTAGGGTTAAAGTTTACTGCTAGGGTTAGGGATAGGGTTCAGGGTTAGCTTTAGGGGTTCTGGTTAGGGTTAGGTGTTAGGTTAGTGTCAGGGTTAGGTCTAGCCGTGAGGGTAAGGTTTAGGGTTAGCTTTGAGAGCTAGGGTTAGGTTTAATGGTTAGGATTAGGATTAGGGTTAAGGGTTAGGGTAAGGCTTAGGGGTTAGGGTGAAGGGTTAGGGTCAAGGGTTAGGGTTTTTGTTAGGCATAGCGTTGGGGTTAGAAGTAAGGGTTACTGTCAGTGTTAGGGTTGTAGGTAGGGTTACGGTTAGGGTTAGCGGTTTAGAATTAGGGTTAGGGATTAGGAGTCACAGTGATGACTAGGAGATAGGGTTAGAATTATGGGATGGGGTTGTTCTCAGGAAATGGGTTATGCATTAACGTTAGGATAAGAGGTTAAAGTTAGGCGCACGGTGAGGTTTACGTGTTAAGGGGCGAAATAGGAACAGGGTTGGGTGTTATGTTCAGGGTTAGGATTATCTGTTAAAGGTATTGTTTATGCTTAGCGCACGGGCCCTGTCTGCATTAGGCGGGCGGGGGGAGTTTAGGGGGCTGGGATTGTACCCGGGAACCCACTCTATCATACTCTGGGTATGGGCTCGTGGGTTTCATGCAGGACACAGTGGTAGAGCCTCCTTTCACGCATGGCATGGGAGGATTGCAGGCTTTCTAAACTCTAAGAGAGCAAGAAGTCTGAGAATTAGATTTAGGGTTAGGATTCTGGTTAGGGTTAAGGATGAACTTTAGTGTTAGGGTGAGGGCTTAGGGTTAGGGATTAGGGTTAGAGTTAGGGTTACTGTTAGGTTTAACGGTTACACTTTGGTTTAGGGTTGAGGTTTACGGTTAGGGTTAAGATGAGGGGTTAGGGTTTGGTACAGGGTTAGGGTTAAGTGTTAGGTTTAGGCTTGAAGATTAGGATTAGGGTTAGGATTAAAGGTTAGCGTGAGAGTTAACGCTTAGGGTTAAGGTTAAGAGTTAGAGTTTAGGGTTAGGGTTAGGGTTAGTTTTAGGGTTAGAGTTATGTGCTATGGTTTGTGTTAGAGTTAGGGTTAGGT
>NW_027182865.1:92500-122500 GCF_041146395.1 Eulemur rufifrons | reverse complement strand
AGGGTTAAGAGATAGGGTTAGGTTTATTGCTTAGGATTAGGGTTAGGGTTTGGGGTGAAAGTAAGTGTTAGGGGTTAGGTTTAAGGATCCAAGGTTAGGGTTATTTTTAGCTGTAGTGTTAGGGTTAGGGATAAGGGATCCCATTAGCATTAAGGGTCTTCCTTACTGTAGGGTTAAGGGTTAGGCTTAGAGTTAAAGGTTAAGGTTAGGGTCAGTGTTAAGATTTAGGGTGAGGGTTAACGGTTAGGGTAAAGGTTAAGCGTTAGGGTTCGGGATTAGTGATTAGGGATTTTGGTTAGTGTTAGGGTTAGCAGTTAGGAGTTAGTGTTTTATGAAGGGGTATGGTTAGAATTAGGATTGGGGTTAGAGTTAGGGTGAGGTATAGGGGTTAGGTTTAGGGGTTAGTTTTAGGGTAAAAGGATAGGATTAGGGTTACGGGTTGGGCTTAGGTTTAGGGTTAAAGTTTACTGCTAGGGTTAGGGATAGGGTTCAGGGTTAGCTTTAGGGGTTCTGGTTAGGGTTAGGTGTTAGGTTAGTGTCAGGGTTAGGTCTAGTCGTGAGGGTAAGGTTTAGGGTTAGCTTTAAGAGCTAGGGTTAGGTTTAATGGTTAGGATTAGGATTAGGGTTAAGGCTTAGGGTTAGGCTTAGGGGTTAGGGTGAAGGGTTGGGGTCAAGGGTTAGGGTTTTTGTTAGGCATAGCGTTGGGTTTAGAAGTAAGGGTTACTGTCAGTGTTAGGGTTGTAGGTAGGGTTACGGTTAGGGTTAGCGGTTTAGAATTAGGGTTAGCGATTAGGTGTCACAGTGATGACTAGGAGATAGGGTTAGAATTATGGGATGGGGTTGTTCTCAGGAAATGGGTTACGCATTAACGTTAGGATAAGAGGTTAAAGTTAGGCACACGGTGAGGTTTACGTGTTAAGGGGAGAAATAGGAACAGGGTTGGGTGTTATGTTAAGGGTTAGGGTTATCTGTTAAAGATATTGTTTATGCTTAGCGCACGGGCCCTGTCTGCATTAGGCGGGCAGGTGGAGTTTAGGGGGTTGGGATTGTACCCGGGAACCCACTCTATCATACTCTGGGTATGGGCCCGTGGGTTTCATGCAGGACACAGTGGTAGAGCCTCCTTTCACGCATGGCATGGGAGGATTGCAGGCTTTCTAAACTCTAAGAAGGCAAGAAGTCTGAGAATTAGATTTAGGGTTAGGATTCTGGTTAGGGTTAAGGATGAAGTTTAGTGTTAGGGTGAGGGCTTAGGGTTAGGGAATAGGGTTGGGGTTAAAGGTTACTCTTAGGTTTAACGGTTACACTTTGGTTTCGGGTTGAGGTTTACGGTTAGGGTTAAGATGAGGGGTTAGGGTTTGGTACAGGGTTAGGGTTAAGTGTTAGGTTTAGGGTTTAAGATTAGGATTAGGGTTAGGATTAAAGGTTAGCGTGAGAGTTAACGCTTAGGGTTAAGGTTAAGAGTTAGTGTTTAGGGTTAGGGTTAGGGTTAGTTTTAGGGTTAGAGTTATGTGCTATGGTTTGTGTTAGAGGTTAGGGTTAGGTTTACTGGTCACAGTTAGGGTTACGTTTAGGGGTTAGCATTAGGGTTAGGGTTAGGGTTAAGGGATAGGATTAGGGTTAAGTGTTGGGCTTAGGGTTAGGGTTTAGTGTTAGGGTTATCATTAAGGATTAGTGTTAGGGTCAGGGTTAAATGCTTGGGTGCGGGTAATGGTTAGGGTCAGGATTAAGGTTCACAGATAGGGTTAGTGTTAAGGGTTACGGGTAGGTTTAGAGTTCAGGGTTAGAGTTAGCATTAGGGCTTAAGGTTAGGATTAGGCGGTAGGTTAGATTTAGGGTTAGATCTAGGCGTTAGGGTAAGGGCTAGCGTTAGGATTAAGAGATAGGGTTAGGTTTAATGCTTAGGATTCGGGTTAGGGTTTGGGATTAAAGTAAGTGTTAGGGGTTAGGTTTAAAGATCCAAGGTTAGGGTTATTTTTCGCTGTAGTGTTAGGGTTAGGGATAAGGGATCCCATTAGCATTAAGGGTCTTCCTTACTGTAGGGTTAAGGGTTAGGCTTAGAGTTAAAGGTTAAGGTTAGGGTCAGTGTTAAGATTTAGGGTCAGGGTTAACGGCTAGGGTAAAGGTTAAGCGTTAGGGTTAGGGATTTGTGATTAGGGATTTTGGTTAGTGTTAGGGTTAGCGGTTAGGAGTTAGTGTTTTATGAAGGGGTATGGTTAGAATTAGGATTGGGGTTAGAGTTAGGATGAGGTATAGGGGTTAGGTTTAAGGGTTAGTTTTAGGGTAAAGGGATAGGATTAGGGTTACGGGTTGGGCTTAGGTTTAGGTTTAAAGTTTACTACTAGGGTTAGGGATAGGGTTCAGGGTTAGCTTTAGGGGTTCTAGTTAGGGTTAGGTGTTAGGTTAGTGTCAGGGTTAGGTCTAGTCGTGAGGGTAAGGTTTAGGGTTAGCTTTAAGAGCTAGGGTTAGGTTTAATGGTTAGGATTAGGATTAGGGTTAAGGGTTAGGGTAAGGCTTAGGGGTTAGGGTGAAGGGTTAGGGTCAAGGGTTAGGGTTTTTGTTAGGCATAGCGTTGGGGTTAGAAGTAAGGGTTACTGTCAGTGTTAGGGTTGTAGGTAGGGTTACGGTTAGGGTTAGCAGTTTAGAATTAGGGTTAGGGATTAGGTGTCACAGTGATGACTAGGAGACAGGGTTAGAATTATGGGATAGGGGTTGTTCTCAGGAAATGGGTTATGCATTAACGTTAGGATAAGAGGTTAAAGTTAGGCGCACGGTGAGGTTTACGTGTTAAGGGGAGAAATAGGAACAGGGTTGGGTGTTATGTTCAGGGTTAGGGTTATCTGTTAAAGGTATTGTTTATGCTTAGCGCATGGGCCCTGTCTGCATTAGGCGGGCGGGGGAGTTTAGGGGGCTGGGCTTGTACCCGGGAGCCCACTCTATCATACTCTGGGTATGAGCCCATGCGTTTCATGCAGGACACAGTGGTAGAGCCTCCTTTCACGCATGGCATGGGAGGATTGCAGGCTTTCTAAACTCTAAGAAAGCAAGAAGTCTGAGAATTAGATTTAGGGTTAGGATACTCGTTAGGGTTAAGGATGAAGTTTAGTGTTAGGGTGAGGGCTTAGGGTTAGGCATTAGGGTTAGAGTTAAAGGATACTCTTAGGTTTAACGGTTACACTTTGGTTTAGGGTTGAGGTTTACGGTTAGGGTTAAGATGAGGGGTTAGGGTTTGGTACAGGGTTAGGGTTAAGTGTTAGGTTTAGGGTTTAAGATTAGGATTAGGGTTAGGATTAAAGGTTAGCGTGAGAGTTAACGCTTAGGGTTAAGGTTAAGAGTTAGGGTTTAGGGTTAGGTTTAGGGTTAGGGTTAGTTTTAGGGTTAGAGTTATGTGCTATGGTTTGTGTTAGAGGTTAGGGGTAGGTTTACTGGTCACAGTTAGGGTTACGTTTAGGGGTTAGCATTAGGGTTCGTGTTAGGGTTAAGGGATAGGATTAGGGTTAAGTGTTGGGCTTAGGGTTAGGGTTTAGTGTTAGGGTTATCATTAAGGATTAGGGTTAGGGTCATGGTTAAATGCTAGGGTGCGGATAATGGTTAGGGTCAGGATTAAGGTTCACGGATAGGGTTAGTGTTAAGGGTTACGGGTAGGTTTAGGGTTCAGGGTTAGAGTTAGCATTAGGGCTTAAGGTTAGGATTAGGCGGTAGGTTAGATTTAGGGTTAGATCTAGGCGTTAGGGTAAGGGCTAGCGTTAGGGTTAAGAGATAGTGTTAGGTTTAATGCTTAGGAATAGGGTTAGGGTTTGGGGTTAAAGTAAGTGTTAGGGGTTAGGTTTAAGGATCCAAGGTTAGGGTTATTTTTAGCTGTAGTGTTAGGGTTAGGGATAAGGGATCCCATTAGCATTGAGGGTCTTCCTTCCTGTAGGGTTAAGGGTTAGGCTTAGAGTTAAAGGTTAAGGTAGGGTCAGTGTTAAGATTTAGGGTGAGGGTTAACGGTTAGGGTAAAGGTTAAGCGTTAGGGTTAGGGATTAGTGATTAGGGATTTTGGTTAGTGTTAGGGTTAGCGGTTAGGAGTTAGTGTTTTATGAAGGGGTATGGTTAGAATTAGGATTGGGGTTAGAGTTAGGGTGAGGTATAGGGGTTAGGTTTAAGGGTTAGTTTTAGGGTAAAAGGATAGGATTAGGGTTACGGGTTGGGCTTAGGTTTAGGTTTAAAGTTTACTGCTAGGGTTAGGGATAGGGTTCAGGGTTAGCTTTAGGGGTTCTGGTTAGGGTTAGGTGTTAGGTTAGTGTCAGGGTTAGGTCTAGTCGTGAGGGTAAGGTTTAGGGTTAGCTTTAAGAGCTAGGGTTAGGTTTAATGGTTAGGATTAGGATTAGGGTTAAGGGTTAGGGTTAGGCTTAGGGGTTAGGGTGAAGGGTTAGGGTCAAGGGTTAGGGTTTTTGTTAGGCATAGCGTTGGGGTTAGAAGTAAGGGTTACTGTCAGTGTTAGGGTTGTAGGTAGGGTTACGGTTAGGGTTAGCGGTTTAGAATTACGGTTAGGGATTAGGTGTCACAGTGATGACTAGGAGATAGGGTTAGAATTATGGGATAGGGGTTGTTCTCAGGAAATGGGTTATGCATTAACGTTAGGATAAGAGGTTAAAGTTAGGCGCACGGTGAGGTTTACGTGTTAAGGGGAGAAATAGGAACAGGGTTGGGTGTTATGTTCAGGGTTAGGGTTATCTGTTAAAGGTATTGTTTATGCTTAGCGCACGGGCCCTGTCTGCATTGGGCGGGCGGGGGGAGTTTAGTGGGCTGGGATTGTACCCGGGAACCCACTCTATCATACTCTGGGTATGAGCCCGTGGCTATCATGCAGGACGCAGTGGTAGAGCCTCCTTTCACGCATGGCATGGGAGGATTGCAGGCTTTCTAAACTCTAAGAAAGCAAGAAGTCTGTGAATTAGATATAGGGTTAGGATTGTGGTTAGGGTTAAGGATGAAGTTTAGTGTTAGGGTGACGGCTTAGGGTTAGGGATTAGGGTTAGGGTTAAAGGTTACTCTTAGGTTTAACGGTTACACTTTGGTTTAGGGTTGAGGTTTACGGTTAGGGTTAAGATGAGGGGTTAGGGTTTGGTACAGAGTTAGGGTTAAGTGTTAGGTTTAGGGTTGAAGATTAGGATTAGGGTTAGGATTAAAGGTTAGCGTGAGAGTTAACGCTTAGGGTTAAGGTTAAGAGTTAGGTTTTAGGGTTAGGGTTAGGGTTAGGGTTAGTTTTAGGGTTAGAGTTATGTGCTATGGTTTGTGTTAGAGGTTAGGGTTAGGTTTACTGGTCACGGTTAGAGTTACGTTTAGGGGGTAGCATTATGGTTAGGGTTAGGGTTAGGGTTAAGGGATAGGATTAGGGATAAGTGTTGGGCTTAGGGTTAGGGTTTAGTGTTAGGGTTAGCATTAAGGATTAGGGTTAGGGTCAGGGTCAAATGCTTGGGTGCGGGTAATGGTTAGGGTCAGGGTTAAGGTTCACGGATAGGGTTAGTGTTAAGGGTTAAGGGTAGGTTTAGGGTTCAGGGTTAGAGTTAGCATTAGGGCTTAAGGTTAGGATTAGGCGGTAGGTTAGATTTAGGGTTAGATCTAGGCGTTAGGGTAAGGGCTAGCGTTAGGGTTAAGAGATAGGGTTAGGTTTAATGCTTAGGTTTAGGGTTAGGGTTTGGGGTGAAAGTAAGTGTTAGGGTTTATGTTTAAGGATCAAATGTTAGGGTTATTTTTAGCTGTAGTGTTAGGGTTAGGGATAAGGGATCCCATTAGCATTAAGGGTCTTCCTTACTGTAGGGTTAAGGGTTAGGCTTAGAGTTAAAGGTTAAGGTTAGGGTCAGGGTTAAGATTTAGGGTGAGGGTTAACGGTTAGGGTAAAGGTTAAGCGTTAGGGTTCGGGATTAGTGATTAGGGTTTTTGGTTAGTGTTAGTGTTAGCGGTTAGGAGTTAGTGTTTTATGAAGGGGTATGGTTAGAATTAGGATTGGGGTTAGAGTTAGGGTGAGGTATAGGGGTTAGGTTTAGGGGTTAGTTTTAGGGTAAAAGGATAGGATTAGGGTTACGGGTTGGGCTTAGGTTTAGGGTTAAAGTTTACTGCTGGGGTTAGGGATAGGGTTCAGGGTTAGCTTTAGGGGTTCTGGTTAGGGTTAGGTGTTAGGTTAGTGTCAGGGTTAGGTCTAGTCGTGAGGGTAAGGTTTAGGGTTAGCTTTAAGAGCTAGGGTTAGGTTTAATGGTTAGGATTAGGATTAGGGTTAAGGGTTAGGGTAAGGCTTAGGGGTTAGGGTGAAGGGTTAGGGTCAAGGGTTAGGGTTTTTGTTAGGCATAGCGTTGGGTTTAGAAGTAAGGGTTACTGTCAGTGTTAGGGTTGTAGGTAGGGTTACGGTTAGGGTCAGCGGTTTAGAATTAGGGTTAGGGATTAGGTGTCACAGTGATGACTAGGAGATAGGGTTAGAATTATGGGATGGGGTTGTTCTCAGGAAATGGGTTATGCATTAACGTTAGGATAAGAGGTTAAAGTTAGGCGCACGGTGAGGTTTACGTGTTAAGGGGAGAAATAGGAACAGGGTTGGGTGTTATGTTCAGGGTTAGGGTTATCTGTTAAAGGTATTGTGTATGCTTAGCGCACGGGCCCTGTCTGCATTAGGCAGGCGGGGGGAGTTTAGGGGGCTGGGATTGTACCCGGGAACCCACTCTATCATACTCTGGGTATGGGCCCGTGGGTTTCATGCAGGACACAGCGGTAGAGCCTCCTTTCACGCATGGCATGGGAGGATTGCAGGCTTTCTAAACTCTAAGAAAGCAAGAAGTCTGAGAATTAGATTTAGGGTTAGGATTCTGGTTAGGGTTAAGGATGAAGTTTAGTGTTAGTGTGAGGGCTTAGGGTTAGGGATTAGGGTTTGGGTTAAAGGTTACTCTTAGGTTTAACGGTTACACTTTGGTTTAGGGTTGAGGTTTACGGTTAGGGTTAAGATGAGGGGTTAGGTTTTGGTACAGGGTTAGGGTTAAGTGTTAGGTTTAGGGTTGAAGATTAGGATTAGGGTTAGGATTAAAGTTTAGCGTGAGTGTTAACGCTTAGGGTTAAGGTTAAGAGTTAGTGTTTAGGGTTAGGGTTAGGGTTAGTTTTAGGTTTAGAGTTATGTGCTATGGTTTGTGTTAGAGGTTAGGGTTAGGTTTACTGGTCATGGTTAGGGTTACGTTTAGGGGTTAGCATTAGGGTTAGTGTTATGGTTAGGGTTAAGGTTTAGGATTAGGGTTAAGTGTTGGGCTTAGGTTTAGGGTTTAGTGTTAAGGTTAGCATTAAGGATTAGGGTTAGGGTCAGGGTTAAATGCTTGGGTGCGGGTAATGGTTAGGGTCAGGGTTAAGGTTCACGGATAGGGTTAGTGTTAAGGGTTACGGGTAGGTTTAGGGTTCAGGGTTAGTGTTAGCATTAGGGCTTAAGGTTAGGATTAGGCGGTAGGTTAGATTTAGGGTTAGATCTAGGCGTTAGGGTAAGGGCTAGCGTTAGGGTTAAGAGATAGGGTTAGGTTTAATGCTTAGGATTAGGGTTAGGGTTTGGGGTAAAAGTAAGTTTTGGGGGTTAAGTTTCAGGATCCAAGGTTAGGGTTATTTTTAGCTGTAGTGTTAGGGTTAGGGATAAGGGATCCCATTAGCATTAAGGGTCTTCCTTCCTGTAGGGTTAAGGGTTAGGCTTAGAGTTAAAGGTTAAGGTTGGGGTCAGTGTTAAGATTTAGGGTGAGGGTTAACGGTTAGGGTAAAGGTTAAGCGTTAGGGTTAGGGATTAGTGATTAGGGTTTTTGGTTAGTGTTAGTGTTAGCGATTAGGAGTTAGTGTTTTATGAAGGGGTATGGTTAGAATTAGGATTGGGGTTAGAGTTAGGGTGAGGTATAGGGGTTTGGTTTAGGGGTTAGTTTTAGGGTAAAAGGATAGGATTAGGGTTACGGGTTGGGCTTAGGTTTAGGGTTAAAGTTTACTGCTAGGGTTAGGGATAGGGTTCAGGGTTAGCTTTAGGGGTTCTGGTCAGGGTTAGGTGTTAGGTTAGTGTCAGGGTTAGGTCTAGTCGTGAGGGTAAGGTTTACGGTTAGCTTTAAGAGCTAGGGTTAGCACTCCTCAATTAAAATATTCCTTCCTGACCTCGTTGGCTTCTCGGTCCTCCTGGCGGGCTTCCTTCTTCTCCAGGCACTGAGGCACAACCCTACAGTCCTGCCCTGCAGAAGGCGCCTCTTCCCCGTGAAGGCACACAAGTGGAGTATTACAGGGGCACGAGCACTTAGGTTACATATACTGCCTTGGCACTGCCCAAGTCAGAGCTACAAGCGTGCCCATCTCCCAGACAGCGCAAACAGCACCTGTTAACTATTGACGTGTTTTAAGGTTGTTGAATTTCTGGAGTCTAGCAGGCCTGCAAGAACAAAAATTATTCTTCAGGAGAAAAACAGAATCCAGCCTTGACAACATCCACAATGTCCAGCGTAGAGTCAAAAATTGCTAGCCTTGCAAAGGAACAGGAAAATACCACCCATATGGAAAGAAAGCAGAAACTGATAGAAACAGATAAGGAGATAGCTTCAATTTTGGATTTAAAATACAAAGATATATCAGCAGTTATTATGAAAAAGTTTAAGGTCTTGACGGAAATCCAGGACCTAATGTTTGATGAGATAAGGGAAAGTCTTAAAAATGATCTACAGGAAATGTTAGGAGTAAAAAATGCGATACCTATAATAAAAAATTCAAAGAACTCCAGTAGCAGGAAAGAGTGGCAACAAATAAAAGATTTAACTTCACAAAAAACAGGGCTGGTAGAGAAAATAGGAGAGTATTCTAAAATAGTTGAGGATATTGAAAGCTTAATTTTTGAAAGAAAAGTAGATGAGCTGAGTAGCAAATTAGACAAAGCTAAAGAATCCAGTAGTGATGAAGGTAAGAAATTATCCCAGAATGAATCACTAAATTACAAAATCATGGAAAGTATAGAAGAAGCCTTAAGCGATATAGATGACAGATACAGAAATTGCAATATCCACATAGAAGTGACAGAAGGAGAGACGAGAAAAAATGGAGAGGATGAACTAGTCAAAGAATGGGGAGAGGAAAAAAAACTTCAGAACTTCAAGAATACAGAGAAAATTCTAGAAGCCTCCAAAGAAGAAGAAATGTTGATGGATGAAGGAGCAATACTCACCCTGGCAGCAGACTTTTCGTCAGCAACACTGGATATTAGTAAGGAATGGAGTAATGTCTTCAATATTCTGAGAGAAAATGATTATGAGCCTAAATTTCTATGCCAAGTTAAGTTAGCATTTAAATGTGATGGTGAAATAAAGGAATTTTCAGACCTGCACAGCCTCAGGAAGTTTATCAGCCAAAAATCTTCTATGAAAGAATTACTGGAAGATGTACTCCCACAAAATGAAAAAGTAAATCAAGGAGGAAGAAGATATGGGATTCAAGAAAAACTGGGTAAAACTCTAGTAGACTCAAAGCATGGAGCTGGAGGAACAACCAGTGATGGCTTGAGCTTTCTATTTAGTAAAGAGGTAAAAGTTGCTCAGCCAGAGGAGGCGAAGAACTTGGAGATTCTGGAGGAGTCTTCAGAGTGGAGGGAAAAAGAAAATCCCATGTTGGAGGAGGAAGAGGCTTCAGAGGTAGAGGAGGATGAAGAGGCCTCAGGGATGGAGGGAGAGGAGGCCTCCTCAGGGTTGGAGGAGGAGGATGAAGGGGCCTCAGGATTAGAGGAGGAGGAGGAGGAGGAGGGAGAAGAGACCTCATGGTTGGAGGAGGATGGGGAAGAGAGTTCAGTGTTATATGAGGAACAGGACTCAACCTTTCAGGGTTGTACCATGGTAGATGCAAAGCATGGAGCTGAGGAAATAAACAGTGATGGTTTGGACATTATTTTGATTGACATGGTAGAGGATTCTGAGCTAGAGGAGGAAGAGGAAGGAAAGGACTCTGAGATAGGAAAGGTAAGGACTACCTTCCAGACTGAGAAAAAAGAGGCCTCACAAGGACTTAAAGAAATTTCCTCTAGTTGTTTGGTTTTGGACTCAGAGAGGAAAAAGTTGGGGAAACATCAGGTGGTTCACAAAACCCAGGAGGAAGAGGAAACAGCTCTGCCCAGAAGTCAAGGAGTTGAGACACCCTGTCTGACCTCATGCTTGGCCTCTCCCTCAAAATCACTAGAAATAATTTATGGTAAGGGTAAAAAGCATCCATGTACAAATTTGGGTACTTCATCAGGAGTCACTAAAATTTTTAGGGAAACAGAGAAAGAGAGACGCAAAATTCTAACACCCAAAGAAGCAGAGTTACTACAAGAAACAGAAGAAAACTTTAGAAGAAGTGTGATTAATAGTATCAGAGAGATACAAGAGGAGATAGGAAATATTAAAAACTGCCATCCAGAAGTCTTAGAAATTAAAAATTCAATAGATGATCTGAGTAGCAGGATGGACATACTTGAAGAAAGAATGAACAATCTAGAAGATCAAACTGAGGAATTCTCTAAAGATACAATACAAATGACTAAACAGATAATACATAAAGAAAGGCTAAGAGACATAGAGGATAGATCCAGAAGCTCCAACATTCGTTTGACAGGAATTCCAGAAAAAGATAATAATGAGAATGGAGCAGAAGACATAATTAAGGAAATAGTTGATGAAAATTTTCCAGAGTTAAAGAAAGATTCACCTCTTGAGATTATCAGTGCTTACCGAATACCCAGTAAGATTGATAGAAGGAGACTCACTCCTAGACACATCTTGGTGAAATTTTGGAATTTTAACGATAAAGAGAAAATCCTAAGGGCTTCCAAAGAGAGAAAAGAAATAACCTACCAAGGAACAAGAATCAGACTGACAGCAGACTTATCACTGGACACCCTGGATGCGAGAAGTAAGTGGAGTGCTGTCATAAAAGTTCTGCAGGATAAAGGCTTTAAGCCTAGAATTCTATATCCAGCCAAATTGGCATTTGATTTTCAGGGTAAAACAAAGATATTTCTTGATATTGAAGAATTTAGAAAGTCTATTTCTTGTATGCCTTCTTTGAAAGAATTGCTAGAGAATATATTTTAACAATCTAGGGTGACAACAAACATAATATCACATACATAATATGCTTTTTTCCCACTGACACATCCAAAAATCAACATGTGAAACCAGAAATTAAAACAGTACACCTCTGTACAGAAGGATGGATAGCTAACAACATAATTTGGGATGAAGGAAAAGAAGTTTGCAGATACAACCTAGATGTTGGTAAAATTTTTTAAAAATAGGCTGCTCTGAAGGTAGTGAGTTATTTCAATTGATTGTTCATGGTTAGAAATCAAACTCCTTTTTCTATTCTTTCCCCTGTTCTCACTACTGTACTTGAGTAGTCTTAAAAAGGTTGTAAATACCCTGATCATCACCTAAGTGCACATTTGGGAATAACACCAATTGGGTATTGGACAGAGGTGGGGGATGGGGGAAGGGGATGGGTGTATACCTACATGATGAGTGCCTTGTGCACTGTCTGGGGAATGGACATGCTTGAAGTTCTGACTGGGGGGTGGATGGGGATGGGGGAGGGGATGGGTGTATACCTACATGATGAGTGCGATGAGCACTGTCTGGGGAATGGACAAGCTTGAAGCTCAGACTCGGGGGTGATGGGGGGGCATGGGCAATATATATAACCTGAACTTTTGTACCCCCATAATAAGCTGAAATAAAAAAAGAAAAAGAAAAAAAATAAAATAAAATGAAAAGCTAAAAAAAAAAGGTTGTAAATAATAGTAACCATCCTAGCTTGTATAGAAGTAAACTTTCATGGGGGGGGGGTGCGGATTTGTCGATGTAGGGGGAAGCAATGGAAAAGCATGGGGTGTGAGATGGCAAGATCGATTAAAATAGAAAAAATGCAAAAGCCAAACTCATCAAAAGAAGGAATTTCATAAATTTTATTGTTTATCATGATGTGAATCTTAAATTTTTATATTAAATATTTTTCCTTTGAATAAAAAAAAAAAAAGAGCTAGGGTTAGGTTTAATGGTTAGGATTAGGATTAGGGTTAAGGGTTAGGGTAAGGCTTAGGGGTTAGGGTGAAGGGTTAGGGTCAAGGGTTAGGGTTTTTGTTAGGCATAGCGTTGGGGTTAGAAGTAAGGATTAAACTCAGTGTTAGGGTTGTAGGTAGGGTTACGGTTAGGGTTAGCGGTTTAGAATTAGGGTTAGGGATTAGGTGTCACAGTGATGACTAGGAGATAGGGTTAGAATTATGGGATAGGGGTTGTTCTCAGGAAATGGGTTACGCATTAACGTTAGGATAAGAGGTTAAAGTTAGGCGCACGGTGAGGTTTACGTGTTAAGGGGAGAAATAGGAACAGGGTTGGGTGTTATGTTCAGGGTTAGGGTTATCTGTTAAAGGTATTGTTTATGCTTAGCGCACGGGCCCTGTCTGCATTAGGCGGGCGGGGGGAGTTTAGGGGGCTGGGATTGTACCCGGGAACCCACTCTATCATACTCTGGGTATGGGCCCATGGGTTTCATGCAGGACACAGTGGTAGAGCCTCCTTTCACGCATGGCATGGGAGGATTGCAGGCTTTCTAAACTCTAAGAAAGCAAGAAGTCTGAGAATTAGATTTAGGGTTAGGATTCTGGTTAGGGTTAAGGATGAAGTTTAGTGTTAGGGTGAGGGCTTAGCGTTAGGGATTAGCGTTAGGGTTAAAGGTTACTCTTAGGTTTAACGGTTACACTTTGGTTTAGGGTTGAGGTTTACGGTTAGGGTTAAGATGAGGGGTTAGGGTTTGGTACAGGGTTAGGGTTAAGTGTTAGGTTTAGGGTTGAAGATTAGGATTAGGGTTAGGATTAAAGGTTAGCGTGAGAGTTAACTCTTAGGGTTAAGGTTAAGATTTAGGGTTTAGGGTTAGGTTTAGGGTTAGTTTTAGGGTTAGAGTTATGTGCTATGGTTTGTGTTAGAGGTTAGTGTTAGGTTTAATGGTCATGGTTAGGGTTACGTTTAGGGGTTAGCATTAGTTTCAGGGTTAGGGTTAAGGGATAGGATTAGGGTTTAGTGTTGGGCTTAGTGTTAGGGCTTAGTATTAGGGTTATCATTAAGGATTAGGTTAAGGTTAGGGTCAGTGTTAAGATTTAGGGTGAGGGTTAATGGTTAGCGTAAAGGTTAAGTGTTAGGGTTAGGGATTAGTGATTAGGGTTTTTGGTTAGTGTTAGGGTTAGCGGTTAGGAGTTAGTGTTTTATGAAGGGGTATGGTTAGAATTAGGATTGGGGTTAGAGTTAGGGTGAGGTATAGGGGTTAGGTTTAGGGGTTAGTTTTAGGGTAAAAGGATAGGATTAGGGTTATGGGTTGAGCTTAGGTTTAGGGTTAAAGTTTACTGCTAGGGTTAAGGATAGGGTTCAGGGTTAGCTTTAGGGGTTCTGGTCAGGGTTAGGTGTTAGGTTAGTGTCAGGGTTAGGTCTAGTCGTGAGGGTAAGGTTTAGGGTTAGCTTTAAGAGCTAGGGTTAGGTTTAATGGTTAGGATTAGGATTAGGGTTAAGGGTTAGGGTAAGGCTTAGGGGTTAGGGTGAAGGGTTAGGTTGAAGGGTTAGGGTTTTTGTTAGGCATAGCGTTGGGGTTAGAAGTAAGGGTTACTGTCAGTGTTAGGGTTGTAGGTAGGGTTACGGTTAGGGTTAGCGGTTTAGAATTAGGGTTAGGGATTAGGTGTCACAGTGATGACTAGGAGATAGGGTTAGAATTATGGGATGGGGTTGTTCTCAGGAAATGGGTTACGCATTAACGTTAGGATAAGAGGTTAAAGTTAGGCGCACGGTGAGGTTTACGTGTTAAGGGGAGAAATAGGAACAGGGTTGGGTGTTATGTTCAGGGTTAGGGTTATCTGTTAAAGGTATTGTTTATGCTTAGTGCACGGGCCCTGTCTGCATTAGGCGGGCGGGGGGAGTTTAGGGGGCTGGGATTGTACCCGGGAACCCACTCTATCATACTCTGGGTATGGGCCCGTGGGTTTCATGCAGGACACAGTGGTAGAGCCTCCTTTCACGCATGGCATGGGAGGATGGCAGGCTTTCTAAACTCTAAGGAAGCAAGAAGTCTGAGAATTAGATTTAGGGTTAGGATTCTGGTTAGGGTTAAGGATGAAGTTTAGTGTTAGGGTGAGGGCTTAGGGTTAGGGAATAGGGTTAAGGTTAAAGGTTACTCTTAGGTTTAACGGTTACACTTTGGTTTAGGGTTGAGGTTTACGGTTAGGGTTAAGATGAGGGGTTAGGGTTTGGTACAGGGTTAGGGTTAAGTGTTAGGTTTAGGGTTGAAGATTAGGATTAGGGTTAGGATTAAAGGTTAGCGTGAGATTTAACGCTTACGGTTAAGGTTAAGAGTTAGGGTTTAGGGTTAGGGTTAGGGTTAGGGTTAGTTTTAGGGTTAGAGTTATGTGCTATGGATTGTGTTAGAGGTTAGGGTTAGGTTTACTGGTCACGGTTAGGGTTACGTTTAGGGGGTAGCATTACGGTTAGGGTTAGGGTTAAGGGATAGGATTAGGGTTAAGTGTTGGGCTTAGGGTTAGGGTTTAGTGTTAAGGTTATCATTAAGGATTAGGGTTAGGGTCAGGGTTAAATGCTTGGGTGCGGGTAATGGTTATGGTCAGGGTTAAGGTTCACGGATAGGGTTAGTGTTAAGGGTTACGGGTAGGTTTAAGGTTCAGGGTTAGTGTTAGCATTAGTGCTGAAGGTTAGGATTAGGCGGTAGGTTAGATTTAGGGTTAGATCTAGGCGTTAGGGTAAGGGCTAGCGTTAGGGTTAAGAGATAGGGTTAGGTTTAATGCTTAGGATCAGGGTTAGGGTTTGGGGTTAAAGTAAGTGTTAGGGGTTAGGTTTAAGGATCCAAGGTTAGGGTTATTTTTAGCTGTAGTGTTAGCGTTAGGGATAAGGGATCCCATTAGCATTAAGGGTCTTCCTTACTGTAGGGTTAAGGGTTAGGCTTAGAGTTAAAGGTTAAGGTTAGGGTCAGGGTTAAGATTTAGGGTGAGGGTTAACGGTTAGGGTAAACGTTAAGCGTTAGGGTTAGGGATTAGTGATTAGGGTTTTTGGTTAGTGTTAGGGTTAGCGGTTAGGAGTTAGTGTTTTATGAAGGGGTATGGTTAGAATTAGGATTGGGGTTAGAGTTAGGGTGAGGTATAGGTGTTAGGTTTAGGGGTTAGTTTTAGGGTAAAAGGATAGGATTAGGGTTACGGGTTGGGCTTAGGTATAGGGTTAAAGTTTACTGCTAGGGTTAGGGATAGGGTTCAGGGTTAGCTTTAGGGGTTCTGGTTAGGGTTAGGTGTTAGGTTAGTGTCAGGGTTAGGTCTAGTCGTGAGGGTAAGGTTTAGGGTTACCTTTAAGAGCTAGGGTTAGGTTTAATGGTTAGGAGTAGGATTAGGGTTAAGGGTTAGGGTAAGGCTTAGGGGTTAGGGTGAAGGGTTAGGGTCAAGGGTTAGGGTTTTTGTTAGGCATAGCGTTGGGGTTAGAAGTAAGGGTTACTGTCAGTGTTAGGGTTGTAGGTAGGGTTACGGTTAGGGTTAGCGGTTTAGAAGTAGGGTTAGGGATTAGGTGTCCCAGGGATGACTAGGAGATAGGGTTAGAATTATGGGATGGGGTTGTTCCCAGGAAATGGGTTATGCATTAACGTTAGGATAAGAGGTTAAAGTTAGGCGCACGGTGAGGTTTACGTGTTAAGGGGCGAAATAGGAACAGGGTTGTGTGTTATGTTCAGGGTTACGGTTATCTGTTAAAGGTATTGTTTATGATTAGCGCACGGGCCCTGTCTGCATTAGGCGGGCGGGAGGAGTTTAGGGGGCTGGGATTGTACCCGGGAACCCACTCTATCATACTCTGGGTATGGGCCCGTGGGTTTCATGCAGGACACAGTGGTAGAGCCTCCTTTCACGCATGGCATGGGAGGATTGCAGGCTTTCTAAACTCTAAGAAAGCAAGAAGTCTGAGAATTAGATTTAGGGTTAGGAGTCTGGTTAGGGTTAAGGATGAAGTTTAGTGTTAGGGTGAGGGCTTAGTGTTAGGGAATAGGGTTAGGGTTAAAGGTTACTCTTAGGTTTAACGGTTACACTTTGGTTTAGGGTTGAGGTTTACGGTTAGGGTTAAGATGAGGGGTTAGGGTTTGGTACAGGGTTAGGGTTAAGTGTTAGGTTTAGGGTTGAAGATTAGGATTAGGGTTAGGATTAAAGGTTAGCGTGAGATTTAACGCTTACGGTTAAGGTTAAGAGTTAGGGTTTAGGGTTAGGGTTAGGGTTAGGGTTAGTTTTAGGGTTAGAGTTATGTGCTATGGTTTGTGTTAGAGGTTAGGGTTAGGTTTACTGGTCACAGTTAGGGTTACGTTTAGGGGTTAGCATTAGGGTTAGGGTTAGGGTTAGGGTTAAGGGATAGGATTAGGGTTAAGTGTTGGGCTTAGTGTTAGGGTTTAGTGTTAGGGTTATCATTAAGGATTAGTGTTAGGGTCAGGGTTAAATGCTTGGGTGCGGGTAATGGTTAGGGTCAGGATTAAGGTTCACAGATAGGGTTAGTGTTAAGGGTTACGGGTAGGTTTAGAGTTCAGGGTTAGAGTTAGCATTAGGGCTTAAGGTTAGGATTAGGCGGTAGGTTAGATTTAGGGTTAGATCTAGGCGTTAGGGTAAGGGCTAGCGTTAGGATTAAGAGATAGGGTTAGGTTTAATGCTTAGGATTCGGGTTAGGGTTTGGGATTAAAGTAAGTGTTAGGGGTTAGGTTTAAAGATCCAAGGTTAGGGTTATTTTTCGCTGTAGTGTTAGGGTTAGGGATAAGGGATCCCATTAGCATTAAGGGTCTTCCTTACTGTAGGGTTAAGGGTTAGGCTTAGAGTTAAAGGTTAAGGTTAGGGTCAGTGTTAAGATTTAGGGTGAGGGTTAACGGCTAGGGTAAAGGTTAAGCGTTAGGGTTAGGGATTAGTGATTAGGCTTTTTGGTTAGTGTTAGGGTTAGCGGTTAGGAGTTAGTGTTTTATGAAGGGGTATGGTAGAATTAGGATTGGGGTTAGAGTTAGGCTGAGGTGTACGGGTTAGGTTTAGGGGTTAGTTTTAGGGTAAAAGGATAGCATTAGGGTTACGGGTTGGGCTTAGGTTTAGGGTTAAAGTTTACTGCTAGGGTTAGGGATAGGGTTCAGGGTTAGCTTTAGGGGTTCTGGTTAGGGTTAGGTGTTAGGTTAGTGTCAGGGTTAGGTCTAGTCGTGAGGGTAAGGTTTAGGGTTAGCTTTAAGAGCTAGGGTTAGGTTTAATGGTTAGGATTAGGATTAGGGTTAAGGGTTAGGGTAAGGCTTAGGGGTTAGGGTGAAGGGTTAGGGTCAAGGGTTAGGGTTTTTGTTAGGCATAGCTTTGGGGTTAGAAGTAAGGGTTACTGTCAGTGTTAGGGTTGTAGGTAGGGTTAAGGTTAGGGTTAGCGGTTTAGAATTAGGGTTAGGGATTAGGTGTCACAGTGATGACTAGGAGATAGGGTTAGAATTATGGGATAGGGGTTGTTCTCAGGAAATGGGTTATGCATTAACGTTAGGATAAGCGGTTAAAGTTAGGCGCACGGTGAGGTTTACGTGTTAAGGGGAGAAATAGGAACAGGGTTGGGTGTTATGTTCAGGGTTAGGGTTATCTGTTAAAGGTATTCTTTATGCTTAGTGCACGGGCCCTGTCTGCATTAGGCGGGCGGGGGGAGTTTAGGGGGCTGGGATTGTACCCGGGAACCCACTCTATCATACTCTGGGTATGGGCCCGTGGGTTTCATGCAGGACACAGTGGTAGAGCCTCCTTTCACGCATGGCATGGGAGGATTGCAGGCTTTCTAAACTCTAAGAAAGCAAGAAGTCTGAGAATTAGATTTAGGGTTAGGATTCTGGTTAGGGTTAAGGATGAAGTTTAGTGTTAGGGTGAGGGCTTAGGGTTAGGGAATAGGGTTGGGGTTAAAGGTTACTCTTAGGTTTAACGGCTACACTTTGGTTTCGGGTTGAGGTTTACGGTTAGGGTTAAGATGAGGGGTTAGGGTTTGGTACAGGGTTAGGGTTAAGTGTTAGGTTTAGGGTTGAAGATTAGGATTAGGGTTAGGATTAAAGGTTAGCGTGAGAGTTAACGCTTAGGGTTAAGGTTAAGGGTTAGGGTTTAGGGTTAGGGTTAGGGTTAGTTTTAGGGTTAGAGTTATGTGCTATGGTTTGTGTTAGAGGTTAGGGTTAGGTTTACTGGTCACAGTTAGGGTTACGTTTAGGGGTTAGCATTAGGGTTAGGGTTAGGGTTAGGGTTAAGGGATAGGATTAGGGTTAAGTGTTGGGCTTAGGGTTAGGGTTTAGTGTTAGGGTTATCATTAAGGATTAGTGTTAGGGTCAGGGTTAAATGCTTGGGTGCGGGTAATGGTTAGGGTCAGGATTAAGGTTCACAGATAGGGTTAGTGTTAAGGGTTACGGGTAGGTTTAGAGTTCAGGGTTAGAGTTAGCATTAGGGCTTAAGGTTAGGATTAGGCGGTAGGTTAGATTTAGGGTTAGATCTAGGCGTTAGGGTAAGGGCTAGCGTTAGGATTAAGAGATAGGGTTAGGTTTAATGCTTAGGATTTGGGTTAGGGTTTGGGATTAAAGTAAGTGTTAGGGGTTAGGTTTAAAGATCCAAGGTTAGGGTTATTTTTCGCTGTAGTGTTAGGGTTAGGGATAAGGGATCCCATTAGCATTAAGGGTCTTCCTTACTGTAGGGTTAAGGGTTAGGCTTAGAGTTAAAGGTTAAGGTTAGGGTCAGTGTTAAGATTTAGGGTGAAGGTTAACGGCTAGGGTAAAGGTTAAGCGTTAGGGTTAGGGATTAGTGATTAGGCTTTTTGGTTAGTGTTAGGGTTAGCGGTTAGGAGTTAGTGTTTTATGAAGGGGTATGGTAGAATTAGGATTGGGGTTAGAGTTAGGGTGAGGTATACGGGTTAGGTTTAGGGGTTAGTTTTAGGGTAAAAGGATAGCATTAGGGTTACGGGTTGGGCTTAGGTTTAGGGTTAAAGTTTACTGCTAGGGTTAGGGATAGGGTTCAGGGTTAGCTTTAGGGGTTCTGGTTAGGGTTAGGTGTTAGGTTAGTGTCAGGGTTAGGTCTAGTCGTGAGGGTAAGGTTTAGGGTTAGCTTTAAGAGCTAGGGTTAGGTTTAATGGTTAGGATTAGGATTAGGGTTAAGGGTTAGGGTAAGGCTTAGGGGTTAGGGTGAAGGGTTAGGGTCAAGGGTTAGGGTTTTTGTTAGGCATAGCTTTGGGGTTAGAAGTAAGGGTTACTGTCAGTGTTAGGGTTGTAGGTAGGGTTAAGGTTAGGGTTAGCGGTTTAGAATTAGGGTTAGGGATTAGGTGTCACAGTGATGACTAGGAGATAGGGTTAGAATTATGGGATAGGGGTTGTTCTCAGGAAATGGGTTATGCATTAACGTTAGGATAAGCGGTTAAAGTTAGGCGCACGGTGAGGTTTACGTGTTAAGGGGAGAAATAGGAACAGGGTTGGGTGTTATGTTCAGGGTTAGGGTTATCTGTTAAAGGTATTCTTTATGCTTAGTGCACGGGCCCTGTCTGCATTAGGCGGGCGGGGGGAGTTTAGGGGGCTGGGATTGTACCCGGGAACCCACTCTATCATACTCTGGGTATGGGCCCGTGGGTTTCATGCAGGACACAGTGGTAGAGCCTCCTTTCACGCATGGCATGGGAGGATTGCAGGCTTTCTAAACTCTAAGAAAGCAAGAAGTCTGAGAATTAGATTTAGGGTTAGGATTCTGGTTAGGGTTAAGGATGAAGTTTAGTGTTAGGGTGAGGGCTTAGGGTTAGGGATTAGGGTTAGGGTTAAAGGTTACTCTTAAGTTTAACGGTTACACTTTGGTTTAGGGTTGAGGTTTACGGTTAGGGTTAAGATGAGGGGTTAGGGTTAGGTACAGGGTTAGGGTTAAGTGTTAGGTTTAGGGTTGAAGATTATGATTAGGGTTAGGATTAAAGGTTAGCGTGAGAGTTAACGCTCAGTGTTAAGGTTAAGAGTTAGGGTTTAAGGTTAGGGTTAGGGTTAGGGTTAGCTTTAGGGTTAGAGTTATGTGCTATGGTTTGTGTTAGAGGTTAGCGTTAGGTTTACTGGTCGCGGTGAGGGTTACGTTTAGGGGTTAGCATTAGTGTTAGGGTTAAGGGATAGGATTAGGGTTAAGTGTTGGGCTTAGGGTTAGGGTTTAGTGTTAGGGTTATCATTAAGGATTAGCGAAAGGGTCAGGGTTAAATGCTTGGGTGCGGGTAATGGTTAGGGTCAGGGTTAAGGTTCACGGATAGGGTTAGTGTTAAGGGTTACGGGTAGGTTTAGGGTTCTGGGTTAGAGTTAGCATTAGGGCTTAAGGTTAGGATTAGGCGGTAGGTTAGATTTAGGGTTAGATCTTGGCGTTAGGGTAAGGGCTAGCGTTAGGGTTAAGAGAGCAGTTTAGGTTTAATGCTTAGGATTAGGGTTAGGGTTTGGGGTGAAAGTAAGTGTTAGGGGATAGGTTTAATGATGAAAGGTTAGGGTTATTTTTAGCTGTAGTGTTAGGGTTAGGGATAAGGGATCCCATTAGCATTAAGGGTCTTCCTTCCTGTAGGGTTAAGGGTTAGGCTTAGAGTTAAAGGTTAAGGTTAGGGTCAGTGTTAAGATTTAGGGTGAGGGTTAACGGTTAGGGTAAAGGTTAAGCGTTAGGGTTAGCGATTAGTGATTAGGGTTTTTGGTTAGTGTTAGAGTTAGCGGTTAGGAGTTAGTGTTTTATGAAGGGGTATGGTTAGAATTAGGATTGGGGTTAGAGTTAGGGTGAGGTATAGGGGTTAGGTTTAGGGGTTAGTTTTAGGGTAAAAGGATAGGATTAGGGTTACGGGTTGGGCTTAGGTTTAGGGTTAAAGTTTACTGCTAGGGTTACGGATTGGTTTCAGGGTTAGCTTTAGGGGTTCTGGTTAGGGTTAGGTGTTAGGTTAGTGTCAGGGTTAGGTCTAGTCGTGAGGGTAAGGTTTAGGGTTACCTTTAAGAGCTAGGGTTAGGTTTAATGGTTAGGATTAGGATTAGGGTTAAGGGATAGGGTTAGGCTTAGGGGTTAGTGTGAAGGCTTAGGGTAAAGGGTTAGGGTTTTTGTTAGGCATAGCGTTGGGTTTAGAAGTAAGGGTTACTGTCAGTGTTAGGGTTGTAGGTAGGGTTACGGTTAGGGTTAGTGGTTAAGAATTAGGGTTAGCGATTAGGTGTCACAGTGATGACTAGGAGATAGGGTTAGAATTATGGGATAGGGGTTGTTCTCAGGAAATGGGTTATGCATTAACGTTAGGATAAGAGGTTAAAGTTAGGCGCACGGTGAGGTTTACGTGTTAAGGGGAGAAATAGGAACAGGGTTGGGTGTTATGTTCAGGGTTAGGGTTATCTGTTAAAGGTATTGTTTATGCTTAGCGCACGGGCCCTGTCTGCATTAGGCAGGCGGAGGGAGTTTAGGGGGCTGGGATTGTACCCGGGAACCCACTCTATCATACTCTGGGTATGGGCCCGTGGGTTTCATGCAGGACACAGTGGTAGAGCCTCCTTTCAAGCATGGCAAGGGAGGATTACAGGTTTCTAAACTCTAAGAAAGCAAGAAGTCTGAGAATTAGATTTAGGGTTAGGATTATGGTTAGGGTTAAGTATGAAGTTTAGTGTTAGGGTGAGGGCTTAGGGTTAGGGATTAGGGTTAGGGTTAAATGTTACTCTTAAGTTTAACGGTTACACTTTGGTTTCGGGTTGAGGTTTACGGTTAGGGTTAAGATGAGGGGTTAGGGATAGGTACAGGGTTAGGGTTAAGTGTTAGGTTTAGGGTTGAAGATTAGGATTAGGGTTAGGATTAAAGGTTAGCGTGAGAGTTAACGCTTAGGGTTAAGGTTAAGAGTTAGGGTTTAGGGTTAGGGTTAGTTTTAGGGTTAGAGTTATGTGCTATGGTTTGTGTTAGAGTTTAAGTTTAGGTTTACTGGTCACGGTTAGGGTTACGTTTAGGGGGTAGCATTAGGGTTAGGGTTAGGGTTAAGGGATAGGATTAGGGTTAAGTGTTGGGCTTAGGGTTAGGGTTTAGTGTTAGGTTTAGCATTAAGGATTAGGGTTAGAATCAGGGTTAAATGCTTGGGTGCGGGTAATGGTTAGGGTCAGGGTTAAGGTTCACGGATAGGGTTAGTGTTAAGGGTTACGGGTAGGTTTAGGGTTCAGGGTTAGTGTTAGCATTAGGGCTTAAGGTTAGGATTAGTCGGTAGGTTAGATTTAGGGTTAGATCTAGGCGTTAGGGTAAGGGCTAGCGTTAGGGTTAAGAGATAGGGTTAGGTTTAATGCTTAGGATTAGGGTTAGGGTTTGGGGTTAAAGTAAGTGTTAGGGGTTAGGTTTAAGGATCCAAGGTTAGGCTTATTTTTAGCTGTAGTGTTAGGGTTAGGGATAAGGGATCCCATTAGCATTAAGGGTCTTCCTTACTGTAGGGTTAAGGGTTAGGCTTAGAGTTAAAGGTTAAGGTTAGGGTCAGTGTTAAGATTTAGGGTGAGGGTTAATGCTTAGGGTAAAGGTTAAGCGTTAGGGTTAGGGATTAGTGATTAGGGTTTTTGGTTAGTGTTAGGGTTAGCGGTTAGGAGTTAGTGTTTTATGAAGGGGTATGGTTAGAATTAGGATTGGGTTTAGAGTTAGGGTGTGGTATACGGGTTAGGTTTAGGGGTTAATTTTAGGGTAAAAGGATAGGATTAGGGTTACGGGTTGGGCTTAGGTTTAGGGTTAAAGTTTACTGCTAGGGTTAGGGATAGGGTTCAGGGTTAGCTTTAGGGGTTCTGGTTAGGGTTAGGTGTTAGGTTAGTGTCAGGGTTAGGTCTAGTCGTGAGAGTAAGGTTTAGGGTTAGCTTTAAGAGCTAGGGTTAGGTTTAATGGTTAGGATTAGGATTAGGGTTAAGGGTTAGGGTAAGGCTTAGGGGTTAGGGTGAAGGGTTAGTGTCAAGGGTTAGGGTTTTTGTGAGGCATAGCGTTGGGGTTAGAAGTAAGGGTTACTGTCAGTGTTAGGGTTGTAGGTAGGGTTACGGTTAGGGTTAGCGGTTTAGAATTAGGGTTAGGGATTAGGTGTCACAGTGATGACTAGGAGATAGGGTTAGAATTATGGGATAGGGGTTGTTCTCAGGAAATGGGTTATTCATTAACGTTAGGTTGAGAGGTTAAAGTTAGGCGCACGGTGAGGTTTACGTGTTAAGGGGAGAAATAGGAACAGGGTTGGGTGTTATGTTCAGGGTTAGGGTTATCTGTTAAAGGTATTGTTTATGCTTTGCGCACGGGCCCTGTCTGCATTAGGCGGGCGGGGGGAGTTTAGGGGGCTGGGATTGTACCCGGGAACCCACTCTATCATACTCTGGGTATGGGCCCGTGGGTTTCATGCAGGACACAGTGGTAGAGCCTCCTTTCACGCATGGCATGGGAGGATTGCAGGCTTTCTAAACTCTAAGAGAGCAAGAAATCCGAGAATTAGATTTAGGGTTAGGATTCTGGTTAGGGTTAAGGATGAAGTTTAGTGTTAGGGTGAGGGCTTAGGGTTAGGGATTAGGGTTAGGGTTAAAGGTTACTCTTAGGTTTAATGGTTACACTTTGGTTTAGGGTTGAGGTTTACGGTTAGGGTTAAGATGAGGGGTTAGGGTTTGGTACAGGGTTAGGGTTAAGTGTTAGGTTTAGGGTTGAAGATTAGGATTAGGGTTAGGATTAAAGGTTAGCGTGAGAGTTAACGCTTAGGGTTAAGGTTAAGAGTTAGGGTTTAGGGTTAGGGTTAGGGTTAGTTTTAGGGTTAGAGTTATGTGCTATGGTTTGTGTTAGAGGTTAGGGTTAGGTTTACTGGTCACGGTTAGGGTTACGTTTAGGGGGTAGCATTAGGGTTAGGGTTAGGGTTAAGGGATAGGATTAGGGTTAAGTGCTGGGCTTAGGATTAGGGTTTAGTGTTAGGGTTAGCATTAAGGATTAGGGTTAGGTTCAGGGTTAAATGCTTGGGTGCGGGTAATGGTTAGGGTCAGGATTAAGGTTCACGGATAGGGTTAGTGTTAAGGGTTACGGGTAGGTTTAGGGTTCAGGGTTAGTTTTAGCATTAGGGCTTAAGGTTAGGATTAGGTGGTAGGTTAGATTTAGGGTTAGATCTAGGCGTTAGGGTAAGGGCTAGCGTTAGGGTTAAGAGATAGGGTTAGGTTTAATGCTTAGGATTAGGGTTAGGGTTTGGGGTTAAAGTAAGTGTTAGGGGTTAGGTTTAAGGATCCAAGGTTAGGGTTATTTTTAGCTGTAGTGTTAGGGTTAGGGATAAGGGATCCCAATAGCATTAAGGGTCTTCCTTACTGTAGGGTTAAGGGTTAGGCTTAGAGTTAAAGGTTAAGGTTAGGGTCAGTGTTAAGATTTAGGGTGAGGGTTAACGGTTAGGGTAAAGGTTAAGCGTTAGGGTTAGGGTTAGTGATTAGTGTTTTTGGTTAGTGTTAGGGTTAGCGGTTAGGAGTTAGTGTTTTATGAAGGGGTATGGTTAGAATTAGGATTGGGGTTAGAGTTAGGGTGAGGTATAGGGGTTAGGTTTAGGGGTTAGTTTTAGGGTAAAAGGATAGGATTATGGTTACGGGTTGGGCTTAGGTTTAGGGTTACAGTTTACTGCTAGGGTTAGGGATAGGGTTCAGGGTTAGCTTTAGGGGTTCTGGTTAGGGTTAGGTGTTAGGTTAGTGTCAGGGTTAGGTCTAGTCGTGAGGGTAAGGTTTAGGGTTAGCTTTAAGAGCTAGGGTTAGGTTTAATGGTTAGGATTAGGATTAGGGTTAAGGGTTAGGGTAAGGCTTAGGGGTTAGGGTGAAGGGTTAGGGTCAAGGGTTAGGGTTTTTGTTAGGCATAGCGTTGGGGTTAGAAGTAAGGGTTACTGTCAGTGGTAGGGTTGTAGGTAGGGTTACGTTTAGGGTTAGCAGTTTAGAATTAGGGTTAGGGATTAGGTGTCACAGTGATGACTAGGAGATAGGGTTAGAATTATGGGATAGGGGTTGTTCTCAGGAAATGGGTTATGCATTAACGTTAGGATAAGAGGTTAAAGTTAGGAGCACGGTGAGGTTTACGTGTTAAGGGGAGAAATAGGAACAGGGTTGGGTGTTATGTTCAGGGTTAGGGTTATCTGTTAAAGGTATTGTTTATGCTTAGCGCACGGGCCCTGTCTGCATTAGGCGGGCGGGGGAGTTTAGGGGGCTGGGCTTGTACCCGGGAGCCCACTCTATCATAGTCTGAGTATGGGCCCGTGTGTTTCATGCAGGACACAGTGGTAAAGTCTCCTTTCACGCATGGCATTTGAGGATTGCAGGCTTTCTAAACTCTAAGAAAGCAAGAAGTCTGAGAACTAGATTTAGGTTTAGGATTCTGGTTAGGGTTAAGGATGAAGTTTAGTGTTAGGGTGAGGGCTTAGGGTTAGGGATTAGGGTAAGGGTTAAGGTTACTCTTAGGTTTAACGGTTACACTTTGGTTTATGGTTGAGGTTTACGGTTAGGGTTAAGATGAGGGGTTAGGGTTTGGTACAGGGTTAGGATTAAGTGTTAGGTTTAGGGTTGAAGATTAGGATTAGGGTTAGGATTAAAGGTTAGCGTGAGAGTTAACGCTTAGGGTTAAGGTTAAGTGTTAGGCTTTAGGTTTAGGGTTAGGGTTAGTTTTAGGGTTAGAGTTATGTGCTATGGTTTGTGTTAGATGTTAGGGTTAGGTTTACTGGTGACGGTTAGGGTTACGTTTAGGGGGTAGCATTAGGGTTAGGGTTAGGGTTAAGGGATAGGATTAGGGAGAAGTGTTGGGCTTAGGGTTAGGGTTTAGTGTTAATGTTAGCATTTAGGATTAGGGTTAGGTTCAGGGTTAAATGCTTGGGTGCGGGTAATGGTTAGGGTCAGGGTTAAGGTTCACGGATAGGGTTAGTGTTAAGGGTTACGGGTAGGTTTAGGGTTCAGGGTTAGTGTTAGCATTAGTGCTGAAGGTTAGGATTAGGCGGTAGGTTAGATTTAGGGTTAGATCTAGGCGTTAGGGTAAGGGCTAGCGTTAGGGTTAAGAGATAGGGTTAGGTTTAATGCTTAGGATTAGGGTTAGGGTTTGGGGTGAAAGTAAGTGTTAGGGGTAAGGTTTAAAGATCCAAGGTTAGGGTTATTTTTCGCTGTAGTGTTAGGGTTAGGGATAAGGGATCCCATTAGCATTAAGGGTCTTCCTTACTGTAGGGTTAAGGGTTAGGCTTAGAGTTAAAGGTTAAGGTTAGGGTCAGTGTTAAGATTTAGGGTGAGGGTTAACGGTTAGGGTAAAGGTTAAGCGTTAGGGTTAGGGATTAGTGATTAGGGATTTTGGTTAGTGTTAGGGTTAGCGGTTAGGAGTTAGTGTTTTATGAAGTGGTATGGTTAGAATTAGGATTGGGGTTAGAGTTAGGGTGAGGTATAGGGGTTAGGTTTAAGGGTTAGTTTTAGGGTAAAGGGATAGGATTAGGGTAACGGGTTGGGCTTAGGTTTAGGTTTAAAGTTTACTGCTAGGGTTAGGGATAGGGTTCAGGGTTAGCTTTAGGGGTTCTAGTTAGGGTTAGGTGTTATGTTAGTGTCAGGGTTAGGTCTAGTCGTGAGGGTAAGGTTTAGGGTTAGCTTTAAGAGCTAGGGTTAGATTTAATTGTTAGGATTAGGATTAGGGTTAAGGGTTAGGGTAAGGCTTAGGGGTTAGGGTGAAGGGTTAGGGTCAAGGGTTAGGGTTTTTGTTAGGCATAGCGTTGGGGTTAGAAGTAAGGGTTACTGTCAGTGTTAGGGTTGTAGGTAGGGTTACGGTTAGGGTTAGCGGTTTAGAATTAGGGTTAGGGATTAGGTGTCACAGTGATGACTAGGAGATAGGGTTAGAATTATGGGATAGGGGTTGTTCTCAGGAAATGGGTAATGCATTAACGTTAGGATAAGAGGTTAAAGTTAGGCGCACGGTGAGGTTTACGTGTTAAGGGGAGAAATAGGAACAGGGTTGGGTGTTATGTTCAGGGTTAGGGTTATCTGTTAAAGGTATTGTTTATGCTTAGCGCATGGGCCCTGTCTGCATTAGGCGGGCGGGGGAGTTTAGGGGGCTGGGCTTGTACCCGGGAGCCCACTCTATCATACTCTGGGTATGAGCCCATGCGTTTCATGCAGGACACAGTGGTAGAGCCTCCTTTCACGCATGGCATGGGAGGATTGCAGGCTTTCTAAACTCTAAGAAAGCAAGAAGTCTGAGAATTAGATTTAGGGTTAGGATACTCCTTAGGGTTAAGGATGAAGTTTAGTGTTAGGGTGAGGGCTTAGGGTTAGGCATTAGGGTTAGGGTTAAAGGTTACTCTTAGGTTTAACGGTTACACTTTGGTTTAGGGTTGAGGTTTACGGTTAGGGTTAAGATGAGGGGTTAGGGTTTGGTACAGGGTTAGGGTTAAGTGTTAGGTTTAGGGTTGAAGATTAGGATTAGGGTTAGGATTAAAGGTTAGCGTGAGAGTTAACGCTTAGGGTTAAGGTTAAGAGTTAGGGTTTAGGGTTAGGTTTAGGGTTAGGGTTAGTTTTAGGGTTAGAGTTATGTGCTATGGTTTGTGTTAGAGGTTAGGGGTAGGTTTACTGGTCACAGTTAGGGTTACGTTTAGGGGTTAGCATTAGGGTTCGTGTTAGGGTAAAGGGATAGGATTAGGGTTAAGTGTTGGGCTTAGGGTTAAGGTTTAGTGTTAGGGTTATCATTAAGGATTAGGGTTAGGGTCAGGTTTAAATGCTTGGGTGCGGGTAATGGTTAGGGTCAGGGTTAAGGTTCACGGATAGGGTTAGTGTTAAGGGTTACGGGTAGGTTTAGGGTTCAGGGTTAGTGTTAGCATTAGGGCTTAATGTTAGGATTAGGCGGTAGGTTAGATTTAGGGTTAGATCTAGGCGTTAGGGTAAGGGCTAGCGTTAGGGTTAAGAGATAGGGTTAGGTTTAATGCTTAGGATCAGGGTTAGGGTTTGGGGTTAAAGTAAGTGTTAGGGGTTAGGTTTAAGGATCCAAGGTTAGGGTTATTTTTAGCTGTAGTGTTAGGGTTAGGGATAAGGGATCCCATTAGCATTAAGGGTCTTCCTTACTGTAGGGTTAAGGGTTAGGCTTAGAGTTAAAGGTTAAGTTTAGGGTCAGGGTTAAGATTTACGGTGAGGGTTAACGGTTAGGGTAAAGGTTAAGCGTTACGGTTAGGGATTAGTGATTAGTGTTTTTGGTTAGTGTTAGGGTTAGCGGTTAGGAGTTAGTGTTTTATGAAGGGGTATGGTTAGAATTAGGATTGGGGTTAGAGTTAGGGTGAGGTATAGGGGTTAGGTTTAGGGGTTAGTTTTAGGGTAAAAGGATAGGATTAGGGTTACGGGTTGGGCTTAGGTTTAGGGTTAAAGTTTACTGCTAGGGTTAGGGATAGGGTTCAGGGTTAGCTTTAGGGGTTCTGGTTAGGGTTAGGTGTTAGGTTAGTGTCAGGGTTAGGTCTAGTCGTGATGGTAAGGTTTAGGGTTAGCTTTGAGAGCTAGGGTTAGGTTTAATGGTTAGGATTAGGATTAGGGTTAAGGGTTACGGTAAGGCTTAGGGGTTAGGGTGAAGGGTTAGGGTGAAGGGTTAGGGTTTTTGTTAGGCATAGCGTTGGGGTTAGAAGTAAGGGTTACTGTCAGTGTTAGGGCTGTAGGTAGGGTTACGGTTAGGGTTAGCGGTTTAGAATTAGGGATAGGGATTAGGTGTCACAGTGATGACTAGGAGATAGGGTTAGAATTATGGGATAGGGGTTGTTCTCAGGAAATGGGTTATGCATTAACGTTAGGATAAGAGGCTAAAGTTAGGCGCACGGTGACTTTTACGTGTTAAGGGGAGAAATAGGAACAGGGTTGGGTGTTATGTTCAGGGTTAGGGTTATCTGTTAAAGGTATTGTTTATGCTTAGCGCACGGGCCCTGTCTGCATTAGGCGGGCGGGGGGAGTTTAGGGGGCTGGGATTGTACCCGGGAACCCACTCTATCATACTCTGGGTATGGGCCCGTGTGTTTCATGCGGGACACAGTGGTAGAGCCTCCTTTCATGCATGGCATGGGAGGATTGCAGGCTTTCTAAACTCTAAGAAGGCAAGAAGTCTGAGAATTAAATTTAGGGTTAGGATTGTGGTTAGGGTTAAGGATGAAGTTTAGTGTTAGAGTGAGGGCTTAGGGTTAGGGATTAGGGTTAGGGTTAAAGGTTACTCTTAGGTTTAACGGTTACACTTTGGTTTAGGGTTGAGGTTTACGGTTAGGGTTAAGATGAGGGGTTAGGGTTTGGTACAGGGTTAGGGTTAAGTGTTAGGTTTAGGGTTGAAGATTAGGATTAGGGTTAGGATTAAAGGTTAGCGTGAGAGTTAACGCTTAGGGTTAAGGTTATGAGTTAGGGCTTAGGCTTAGGGTTAGGGTTAGTTTTAGGGTTAGAGTTATGTGCTATGGTTTGTGTTAGAGGTTAGGGTTAGGTTTACTGGTCACGGTTAGGGTTACGTTTTTGGGTTAGCATAAGGGTTAGGGTTAGGGTTAAGGGATAGGATTAGGGTTAAGTGTTGGGCTTAGGGTTAGGGTTTAGTGTTAGGGTTATCATTAAGGATAAGGGTTAGGGTCAGGGTTAAATGCTTGGGTGCGGGTAATGGTTAGGGTCAGGGTTAAGGTTCACGGATAGGGTTAGTGTTAAGGGTTACGGGTAGGTTTAGGGTTCAGGGTTAGTGTTAGCATTAGGGCTTAAGGTTAGGATTAGGCGGTAGGTTAGATTTAGGGTTAGATCTAGGCGTTAGGGTAAGGGCTAGCATTAGGGTTAAGAGATAGGGTTAGGTTTAATGCTTAGGATTAGGGTTAGGGTTTGGGGTTAAAGTAAGTGTTAGGGGTTAGGTTTAAGGATCCAAGGTTAGGGTTATTTTTAGCTGTAGTGTTAGGGTTAGGGATAAGGGATCCCATTAGCATTAAGGGTCTTCCTTCCTGTAGGGTTAAGGGTTAGGCTTAGAGTTAAAGGTTAAGGTTAGGGTCAGTGTTA
>NW_027182865.1:22500-50000 GCF_041146395.1 Eulemur rufifrons | reverse complement strand
TGTCGGTGGTTCTTCAGCCGGTGGCCCCCGGCGGCTTTGCCCGCCAAACCCCCCGGCAGCGGCGGTCCCTGGTCTCTGCCTGCCGGGGAGCCGGTCCCCCTCCGACCCCGGAGCGCTGCGGGCGCCATCTTGAAAGCAAAGTCGGAACCGCTCGGGAGCCATAAGGTGCCCAGCAGCTCTCTCTCCCCGGCGCCTCCCGCTGGTCTCTGGGCCCGCGCCATCTCCGCCGGCGGCACTCGGCGTGAAGGGGCGGAGCTGCGCTAAGACTTAAAATAAACACTTAGTTGCCGCTCCGGAACCAACGGAGCGGGCGTGAAGGGGCGGAGCTGCGCTAAGACGTAAAATAAACACTGAGTTGCCGCTCCGGAACCAATGGAGCGGGCGTGAAGGGGCAGAGCTGCGCTAAGGCGCAAAAACACGATCATTGAGCCGCTGAACTGTATACTTCAGAATTGTGTATCCCTTCGTTTAGCGATGCGCTGTGGTGCTGTGTAGCTGTTTTTGTTCTTTTGTGTTTGTGTTTTCGCTGTTTCTGGGTTAGGTCTCTTTGTGTTATTTGTTAGTTTAGTTTTTGTTTTTGTCTTTGTTTTTTTTTTATTTTTATTTTTTTTATTTTTTTTTATTTTTTTATTTTTTATTTTTATTTTTTTTTCTTCTTTTTTTCCTCTTCTCTTGTCCTTTTCTTTTCTCTTTCCTTTTCTTCTCCTTCTGTTCTTTCTTTTCACTTCTTTTTTTTTTCTTTTCTTTTCTTTTCTTTTTTCTTTTTCCTTATTTCTTCTCTCTTTTTGCCTTCTAACTGGGAACCCACGCTGAGCTTGGGAACGGGCCAGGCCCCTGGCTCTGGTACATACCGGAACCTGAGTAGTCATTCCCAACACCGGCGATCTACGGGCGCGCAATAGCCATCTTGGGGCCCACAGCCAAGTCACTGCGGAGCAATAGGGTGCCAAGAGGCTCCCTGGACGGCCCCCTCCCCAGGTCTACAGACCTTATATAGGGTCCCCACCCACGTCTAAACATTGACTACTTCTCCAGAAGCGAGAGTGTGGAGCCTGGTCCCTGGGGACATTGGGCCAAGGCAGACTTTTGCCTGTGGGAGTTGCGGCAAATGGGGCGCTGAGAGAGCGAGGGCACCATCCATTCCCCACAACTAGTATTTTTCCTGCAGATAGAGACAGAAACCACCCCTATAGAGGAAGAACCAAAGGGAAACAAACAAACAAAGAGAATTTTGGCCCACTACTAGTGTGGACCCTGCCTGCCCTCTGAAAGACTACAACACAGTGTCCTAACTCACCAAAGCAGTCTTGGATCACTCCAATCCTCTAGGATTGGACCCATCAGAAGCAGTCCCCCAACTGAAATAGAAAAATTTCTAAACAATTCACAACAGTCTTCCCCTCTTGCCAAAGGAAGCAATATACCTAGACTACTCCACAGCCTAAGAATAGAGCACAGAGAGTGCTGTTAACCAGACTAAATCTATAAGTAAAGATCCAACAATTAATCTAGATGGGAAGGGCCCAGCGAAAAAACACAGGAAGCACAAAGAATCAAACAGAAAGCTCACCCCCAAAGAGAAATACCGGCTCTCAACCATTTGACACAAACCAGACTCAAAACACCAACATGTCACAGGAAGAATTCCAATTATGGATCATAAACAAGCTAAATAATATACAAGAATCAATGGACAGACAACACAAGGAAAATGCAAAAAAAATTCAGGATTTGGAGGAAAAATTCACTAAAGAAATTGAAATATTGAAGAAAAACCAAACTGATCTCCTAGAAATGAAGAATTCACTCAGAGAGCTACAAAACACTGTGGAAAGTCTCAAAAGCAGTGTAGATCAAACAGAGGAAAGAATTTCAGAAATTGAAGATAACTCCTTTCAACTAAATAAGTCAGTCACAGAGATAGATCAAAAAAGTAAGAGAAATGATCTGAGTCTTCAAGAAATGTGGGATTATGTGAAGAAACCTAACTTGAGAGTTATTGGCATCCCTGAGGGTGAAGAAGACAATAAGCAAGGGTTGGACAAGCTATTTGAAGACATAATCGAGGAAAATTTTCCAGGCCTTGCCAATACTCTAGACATACAGATTCAAGAAGCTCAAAGGACCCCTGGGAGATTCATAGCAAATAGGAAAACACCACGCCACGTAGTCATCAGGCTGACCAAAATATCCACTAAAGAGTCCCTTCTCCGAGCTGTAAGGAGAAAGAAACAGGTAACTTACAAAGGAAAACCCATCAGAATTACGCCAGATTTCTCAGCTGAAACCTTACAAGCAAGAAGAGCTTGGGGCCCCATTTTCACGCTTCTGAAACAGAATAATGCCCAGCCTAGAATCTTGTACCCAGCTAAGCTAAGTTTTCTATACGAAGGAGAAATCAAGACATTCTCAGATAAACAAAGGTTGAGGGAATTCACCAAGACAAGACCAGCCCTGCAAGAAGTACTCAAAAGAGAGTTACACACGGACCAGCACAAGAAAGATCCACGAATGTAAAACTACTCAAGAGCTAAAGATCAAATTCCAGATACCACAATGGCTCAGGAGAGAAAACATTGCAATGAAGTTCTACCCAACAAGCTGAACAAAAAACCGTCTCACTTATCAGTTTTCTCAATAAATGTGAATGGCTTGAATTCCCCGCTCAAGAGACATAGACTGTCCCAATGGATAAAAAAGCACAAGCCAAGTATCTGCTGTCTCCAAGAAACCCACCTAACGAGCAAAGATGCATTTAGACTGAAAGTAAAAGGATGGAAATCGGTATTTCAAGCAAACGGTAACGAAAAGAAAGCTGGTGTGGCAATCTTAATTTCCAATAACTTAGCTTTCAAACCAACAAAAATAATAAAAGACAAAAATGGCTACTACATACTGGTCAAGGGCACAATTCAACAAGAAGCCATGACTATAGTCAATATATATGCACCCAACCTAGGTGCACCTAGATTCATAAAGCAAACCCTACTAGATCTGAACCAGATGATAGATAATAATGCTGTAATAGCTGGAGACTTTAACACCCCACTGACAGTACAGGACAGATCCTCTAAACAGAAAATAAACAAAGACATAATGGACCTAAATAGAATGCTAGAACAAATGGGCATGGCTGACATCTATAGGACATTCTACCCAAAGTCCACAGAATATACATTCTTCTCATCAGCTCACAGGACATTCTCTAAGATTGACCATGTCCTAGGACATAAATCATGTCTTCAAAAATTCAAAAAAATAGAAATTATACCATGCATCTTCTCAGATCACAGCGGAATAAAAGTAACAATGATCACAAACAGAAACCCTCACTCTTACTCAAAGTCATGGAAGCTAAATAACCTTCTCCTGAATAATTATTCTATAAAAGAAGAAATCAAGATGGAAATCAAAAATTTCTTTGAATTAAATGACAATGGAGATACAACTTATCAAAATCTATGGGATGCAGCTAAAGCAGTCCTGAGAGGAAAATTCATATCCATAAATGCCTATATCAAAAAGACAGAAAACATGCAAATAGACAACCTAACGAATAGACTCAAAGAGCTGGAGAAAGAAGAACAGAACGATCCCAAACCCAGCAGAAGGCGAGAAATTACTAAGATCAAATCAGAACTAAATGAAAAGGACAACAAAGAAACTATAAGGGAAATTAATAAAACAAAAAGTTGGTTCTTTGAAAAGATAAACAAAATAGACACACCTCTGGCTAGACTAACCAAGAGCACAAAAGTAAAATCTCTAATAACCTCCATTAGGAACATGAAAGGAGAAATCACAACCGATGCTACAGAGATACAAGATATCATCTATGAATTCTACAAAAATCTTTATGCACACAAACTGGAGAACGTGGAGGAAATGGACAAATTTTTAGAGACACATAGTCTTCCCAGGCTCAACCAGGAAGAAATAGAGTACCTGAACAGACCAATATCAAGAACTGAAATCGAAACAGCAATAAAAAACCTTCCCAAAAAGAAAAGCCCTGGTCCAGATGGGTTCACCCCTGAATTTTACCATACATACAAAGAAGAACTGGTGCCCATCCTACATAAACTATTCTCCAATATTGAGAAGGATGGAGTTCTCCCCAACACGTTCTACCAAGCCAATATAACATTAATACCAAAGCCTGGAAAGGACTCAACAAAAATAGAGAACTACAGACCAATTTCCCTCATGAATATAGATGCAAAAATTTTCAATAAAATACTAGCAAATCGAATCCAAGTACTTATCAAAAAAGTAATCCACCACGACCAAGTGGGCTTCATCCCCGAGATGCAGGGGTGGTTCAACATACGTAAATCTATCAATGTAATTCACCACATAAATAGAAGCAAAAACAAAAATCATATGATACTCTCATTAGATGCAGAAAAAGCATTTGACAAAATACAACACCCTTTTATGATAAAAACGCTTAACAAAATAGGCATTGATGGAACCTACCTAAAAATGATACAAGCCATATATGACAAACCCACAGCCAACATCATACTGAATGGGGAAAAACTGAAAGCACTCCCACTTAGAACTGGAACCAGACAGGGCTGCCCATTGTCTCCATTACTTTTCAACATAGTATTGGAAGTCCTTGCGAGAGCTATCAGGCAAGAGAGCAAAATCAAGGGAGTCCAAATAGGGAAGGAAGAGATCAAACTCTCACTTTTTGCTGATGATATGATGTTATATCTGGAAAACCCCCAGGATTCAACCAAGAGACTCCTGGAATTGATTAACGAATACAGCAAAGTCTCAGGCTACAAAATTAATATACACAAATCAGAGGCATTTATATATGCCAATAACAGTCAATCGGAAAACCAAATTAAAGACTCAATACCCTTCAAAATAGCAACAAAGAAAATAAAATATCTAGGTATATATCTAACTAAAGAGGTAAAGGACCTCTATAAGGAAAACTATGAAACACTGAGAAAAGAAATAGCAGAACTTGCAAATAGATGGAAAAATATACCATGCTCGTGGATCGGAAGAATCAACATTGTTAAAATGTCTATACTACCCAAAGTGATCTACAAATTCAATGCAATCCCTATTAAATTACCAACATCATTCTTTACAGACATAGAGAAAATAATTATACAATTTGTATGGAATCAAAGAAGACCCCGTATAGCAAAAGCAATTTTAAGCAATAAAAACAAAATGGGAGGTATTAATTTGCCAGACCTCAAACTATACTACAAGGCCGTGGTTCTTAAAACAGCCTGGTATTGGCACAAGTGCAGGGACACAGACCAGTGGAACACAACAGAAAATCCAAATATAGAACCATCCTCATATAGTCACCTAATTTTTGACAAAGCGGGAAAGAATATACTCCGGGGACAAGAATCCCTATTCAACAAATGGTGCTGGGAGAATTGGTTAGCCACTTGCAGAAGAATGAAACAGGACCCACAGCTTTCACCTCTCACAAAAATCAAATCACGGTGGATAACAGACTTAAACCTTAGGCGTGATACAATCAGAATTCTAGAAGAAAATGTAGGAAAGACTCTTACAGACATTGGCCTAGGCAGAGAATTTATGAAGAAGACCCCCAAGGCAATCACAGCAGCAACAAAAATAAATGAATGGGACATGATTAAACTAAAAAGCTTCTGCACAGCCAAAGAAACAGTCCAGAGAATAAACAGATCACCTACAGAATGGGAAAAAATTTTTGCATACTACACATCAGATAAAGGACTGATAACAAGAATCTATTTAGAACTCAGGAAAATCAGCAAGAAAAAATCAAGCAACCCTATCAAAAAGTGGGCAAAGGACATGAATAGAAATTTTTCAAAAGAAGATATAAAAATGGCTAACAAACATATGAAAAAGTGTTCAACATCTCTAATCATCAGGGAAATGCAAATCAAAACCACAATGAGATATCACTTAACCCCAGTGAGAATGGCCTTTATCAAAAAACCCCAAAACAACACATGTTGGCGTGGGTGTGGAGAGACAGGAACACTAATACACTGCTGGTGGGACTGCAAACTAGTGCAACCCCTGTGGAAAGCATTATGGAGGTATCTTAAACAGATTCAAGTAGACCTGCCATTTGACCCAGCAATCCCATTACTGGGCATATACCCAAAGGAAAAAAGGTCATTCTATAACAAAGGCACGTGTACCCAAATGTTTATAGCAGCACAATTCACAATAGCAAAGATGTGGAAACAACCCAAATGCCCATCAATACATGATTGGATTAGTAAGCTGTGGTATATGTATACCATGGAATATTACTCAGCTATAAGGAATGATGAAGATACGACATCTCTATGGTTCTCCTGGAGAGAGTTGGAACCCATTATATTAAGTGAAGTATCCCAAGAATGGAAAAACAAGCATCACATGTACTCACCAGAAAATTGGTTTCCCTGATCATCACCTAAATACAAATCTGGGAATGACACCAATTGGACATCAGACTGAGGTGGGGGGTGGGGGAGGGGATGGGGGTATGCCTACACAACGAGTGCATTGCACACCGTTTGGGGAGTGGTAACACTTGAAGGTGCTGACTCGGGAAAGGGGGGGTGGGGAAAAAAATATGAAACTATTGTTTTTAACTTGCACTGTTCACTTAATAATTTATCATGAATATTTCCCATATTATTTCATATCATTGTACAAGAAATAATGTATACATTATGAGGACATACTGTATCTAACAAGATATACTGTTAGACTCTTTGACTCTGTAAAACTAAATTGAAAAAAAATATATATATAAAAAAAAAAAAATACTAAATAACTTTCCCAAGGTCACAGAGTTACTAAGAAGCTAAGCCAGAATTTGAAACCAGATCTTTTTTTCCCAACGTGGGTAATTATTTAACAACTATACTATCACACTTTAGAACATATCAACTAATAAGCCTGGTATAAGGTTTCTTGGTTCATGTTGATGCTGGAAAGTAATGCAACTTGAAAAAACAACTTTGTTTTAAGAAGCTGTTTTGAAATAAAAAACATTTTTTGAGCCGGTAAAAAAAAAAAAAAAAAAAAAAAAAAAAAAAGATAGGTTTAGGTTTAATGCTTAGGATTAGGGTTAGGGTTTGGGGTTAAAGTAAGTGTTAGGGGTTACGTTTAAGGATCCAAGGTTAGGGTTATTTTTAGCTGTAGTGTTAGGGTTAGGGATAAGGGATCCCATTAGCATTAAGGATCTTCCTTACTGTAGGGTTAAGGGTTAGGCTTAGAGTTAAAGGTTAAGGTTAGGGTCAGGGTTAAGATTTAGGGTGAGGGTTAACGGTTAGGGTAAAGGTTAAGCGTTAGGGTTAGGGATTAGTGATTAGGGTTTTTGGTTAGTGTTAGGGTTAGCGGTTAGGAGTTAGTGTTTTATGAAGGGGTATGGTTAGAATTAGGATTGGGGTTAGAGTTAGGGTGAGGTATAAGGGTTAGGTTTAGGGGTTAGTTTTAGGGTAAAAGGATAGGATTAGGGTTACGGGTTGGGCTTAGGTTTAGGGTTAAAGTTTACTGCTAGGGTTAGGGATAGGGTTCAGGGTTAGCTTTAGGGGTTCTGGTTAGGGTTAGGTGTTAGGTTAGTGTCAGGGTTAGGTCTAGTCGTGAGGGTAAGGTTTAAGGTTAGCTTTAAGAGCTAGGGTTAGGTTTAATGGTTAGGATTAGGATTAGGGTTAAGGGTTAGGGTAAGGCTTAGGGGTTAGGGTGAAGGGTTAGGGTCAAGGGTTAGGGTTTTTGTTAGGCATAGCGTTGGGGTTAGAAGTAAGGGTTACTGTCAGTGTTAGGGTTGTAGGTAGGGTTACGGTTAGGGTTAGCGGTTTAGAATTAGGGTTAGGGATTAGGTGTCACAGTGATGACTAGGAGATAGGGTTAGAATTATGGGATAGGGGTTGTTCTCAGGAAAAGGGTTACGCATTAACGTTAGGATAAGAGGTTAAAGTTAGGCGCACGGTGAGGTTTACGTGTTAAGGGGATAAATAGGAACAGGGTTAGGTGTTATGTTCAGGGTTAGGGTTATCTGTTAAAGGTATTGTTTATGCTTAGCGCACGGGCCCTGTCTGCAGTAGGCGGGCGGGGGGAGTTTAGGGGGCTGGGATTGTACCCGGGAACCCACTCTGTCATACTCTGGGTATGGGTCCGTGGGTTTCATGCAGGACACAGTGGTAGAGCCTCCTTTCACGCATGGCATGGGAGGATTGCAGGCTTTCTAAACTCTAAGAAAGCAAGAAGTCTGAGAATTAGATTTAGGGTTAGGATTCTGGTTAGGGTTAAGGATGAAGTTTAGTGTTAGTGTGAGGGCTTAGGGTTAGGGATTAGGGTTAGGGTTAAAGGTTACTCTTAGGTTTAACGGTTACACTTTGGTTTCGGGTTCAGGTTTACGGTTAGGGTTAAGATGAGGGGTTAGGGTTTGGTACAGGGTTAGGGTTAAGTGTTAGGTTTAGGGTTGAAGATTAGGATTAGGGTTAGGATTAAAGGTTAGTGTGAGAGTTAACGCTTAGGGTTAAGGTTAAGAGTTAGGGTTTAGGGTTAGGGTTAGTTTTATGGTTAGAGTTATGTGCTATGGTTTGTCTTAGAGGTTAGGGTTAGGTTTACTGGTCACGGTTAGGGTTACGTTTAGGGGGTAGCATTAGAGTTAGGGTTAGGGTTAAGGGATAGGATTAGGGATAAGTGTTGGGCTTAGGGTTAGGGTTTAGTGTTAGGTTTAGCATTAAGGATTAGGGTTAGGGTCAGGGTTAAATGCTTGGGTGCGAGTAATGGTTAGGGTCAGGGTTAAGGTTCACGGATAGGGTTAGTGTTAAGGGTTACGGGTAGGTTTACGGTTCAGGGTTAGTGTTAGCATTAGGGCTTAAGGTTAGGATTAGGCGGTAGGTTAGATTTAGGGTTAGATCTAGGTGTTAGGGTAAGGGCTAGCGTTAGGGTAAAGAGATAGGGTTAGGTTTACTGCTTAGGATTAGGGGTAGGGTTTGGGGTTAAAGTAAGTGTTAGGGGTTAGGTTTAAGGATCCAAGGTTAGGGTTATTTTTAGCTGTAGTGTTAGGGTTAGGGATAAGGGATCCCATTAGCATTAAGGGTCTTCCTTACTGTAGGGTTAAGGGTTAGGCTTAGAGTTAAAGGTTAAGGTTAGGGTCAGTGTTAAGATTTAGGGTGAGGGTTAACGGTTAGGGTAAAGGTTAAGCGTTAGGGTTAGGGATTAGTGATTAGGGTTTTTGGTTAGTGTTAGGGTTAGCGGTTAGGAGTTAGTGTTTTATGAAGGGGTATGGTTAGAATTAGGATTGGGGTTAGAGTTAGGGTGAGGTATAGGGGTTAGGTTTAGGGGTTAGTTTTAGGGTAAAAGGATAGGATTAGGGTTACGGGTTGGGCTTAGGTATAGGGTTAAAGTTTAATGCTAGGGTTAGGGATAGGGTTCAGGGTTAGCTTTAGGGGTTCTGGTTAGGGTTAGGTGTTAGGTTAGTGTCAGGGTTAGGTCTAGTCGTGAGGGTAAGGTTTAGGGTTAGCTTTAAGAGCTAGGGTTAGGTTTAATGGTTAGGATTAGGATTAGGGTTAAGGGTTAGGGTAAGGCTTAGGGGTTAGGGTGAAGGGTTAGGGTTTTTGTTAGGCATAGCGTTGGGGTTAGAAGTAAGGGTTACTGTCAGTGTTAGGGTTGTAGGTAGCGTTACGGTTAGGGTTAGCGGTTTAGAATTAGGGTTAGGGATTAGGTGTCACAGTGATGACTAGGAGATAGGGTTAGAATTATGGGATAGGGGTTGTTCTCAGGAAATGGGTTATGCATTCACGTTAGGATAAGAGGTTAAAGTTAGGCGCACGGTGAGGTTTACGTGTTAAGGGGAGAAATAGGAACAGGGTTGGGTGTTACGTTCAGGGTTAGGGTTATCTGTTAAAGGTATTGTTTATGCTTAGCGCACGGGCCCTGTCTGCATTAGGCGGGCGGGGGGAGTTTAGGGGGCTGGGATTGTACCCGGGAACCCACTCTATCATACTCTGGGTATGGGCCCTTGGGTTTCATCCAGGACACAGTGGTAGAGCCTTCTTCAACGCATGGCATGGGAGGATTGCAGGCTTTCTAAACTCTAAGAAAGCAAGAAGTCTGAGAATTAGATTTAGGGTTAGGATTCTGGTTAGGGTTAAGGATGAAGTTTAGTGTTAGGGTGAGGGCTTAGGGTTAGGGATTAGGGTTAGGGTTAAAGGTTACTCTTAGGTTTAACGGTTACACTTTTGTTTAGGGTTCAGGTTTACGGTTAGGGTTAAGATGAGGGGTTAGGGTTTGGTACAGGGTTATGGTTAAGTGTTAGGTTTAGGGTTGAAGATTAGGATTAGGGTTAGGATTAAAGGTTAGCATGAGAGTTAACGCTTAGGTTTAAGGTTAAGAGTTAGGGTTGAGGGTTAGGGGTAGGGTTAGGGTTAGTTTTAGGGTTAGAGTTATGTGCTATGGTTTGTGTTAGAGGTTAGGGTTAGGTTTACTGGTCACGGTTAGGGTTACGTTTAGGGGGTAGCATTAGGGTTAGGGTTAGGGTTAGGGTTAAGGGATAGGATTAGGGTTAAGTGTTGGGCTTAGGGTTAGGGTTTAGTGTTAGGGTTAGCATTAAGGATTAGGGTTAGTGTCAGGGTTAAATGCTTGGGTGCGGGTAATGGTTAGGGTCAGGGTTAAGGTTCACGGATAGGGTTAGTGTTAAGGGTTACGGGTAGGTTTACGGTTCAGGGTTAGTGTTAGCATTAGGGCTTAAGGTTAGGATTAGGCGGTAGGTTAGATTTAGGGTTAGATCTAGGCGTTAGGGTAAGGGCTAGCGTTAGGGTTAAGAGATAGGGTTAGGTTTAATGCTTAGGATTAGGGTTAGGGTTTGGGGTTAAAGTAAGTGTTAGGGGTTAGGTTTAAGGATCCAAGGTTAGGGTTATTTTTAGCTGTAGTGTTAGGGTTAGGGATAAGGGATCCCATTAGCATTAAGGGTCTTCCTTACTGTAGGGTTAAGGGTTAGGCTTAGAGTTAAAGGTTAAGGTTAGGGTCAGTGTTAAGATTTAGGGTGAGGGTTAACGGTTAGGGTAAAGGTTAAGCGTTAGGGTTAGGGATTAGTGATTAGGGTTTTTGGTTAGTGTTAGGGTTAGCGGTTAGGAGTTAGTGTTTTATGAAGGGGTATGGTTAGAATTAGGATTGGGGTTAGAGTTAGGGTGAGGTATAGGGGTTAGGTTTAGGGGTTAGTTTTAGGGTAAAAGGATAGGATTAGGGTTACGGGTTGGGCTAAGGTTTAGGGTTAAAGTTTACTGCTAGGGTTAGGGATAGGGTTCAGGGTTAGCTTTAGGGGTTCTGGTTAGGGTTAGGTGTTAGGTTAGTGTCAGGGTTAGGTCTAGTCGTGAGGGTAAGGTTTAGGGTTAGCTTTAAGAGCTAGGGTTAGGTTTAATGGTTAGGATTAGGATTAGGGTTAAGGGTTAGGGTAAGGCTTAGGGGTTAGGGTGAAGGGTTAGGGTCAAGGGTTAGGGTTTTTGTTAGGCATAGCGTTGGGTTTAGAAGTAAGGGTTACTGTCAGTGTTAGGGTTGTAGGTACGGTTACGGTTAGGGTTAGCGGTTTAGAATTAGGGTTAGGGATTAGGTGTCACAGTGATGACTAGAAGATAGGGTTAGAATTATGGGATAGGGGTTGTTCTCAGGAAATGGGTTATGCATTAACGTTAGGATAAGAGGTTAAAGTTAGGCGCACGGTGAGGTTTACGTGTTAAGGGGAGAAATAGGAACAGGGTTGGGTGTTATGTTCAGGGTTAGGGTTATCTGTTAAAGGTATTGTTTATGCTTAGCGCACGGGCCCTGTCTGCATTAGGCGGGCGGGGGGAGTTTAGGGGGCTGGGATTGTACCCGGGAACCCACTCTATCATACTCTGGGTATGGGCCCATGGGTTTCATGCAGGACACAGTGGTAGAGCCTCCTTTCACGCATGGCATGGGAGGATTGCAGGCTTTCTAAACTCTAAGAAAGCAAGAAGTCTGAGAATGAAATTTAGGGTTAGGATTCTGGTTAGGGTTAAGGATGAAGTTTAGTGTTAGGGTGAGGGCTAAGGGTTAGGGATTAGGGTTAGGGTTAAAGGTTACTCTTAGGTTTAACGGTTACACTTTGGTTTAGGGTTGAGGTTTACTGTTAGGGTTAAGATGAGGGGTTAGGGTTTGGTACAATGTTAGGGTTAAGTGTTAGGTTTAGGGTTGAAGATTAGGATTAGGGTTAGGATTAAAGGTTAGCGTGAGAGTTAACGCTTAGTGTTAAGGTTAAGAGTTAGGGTTTAGGGTGAGGGATAGGGTTAGGGTTAGTTTTAGGGTTAGAGTTATGTGCTATGGTTTGTGTTAGAGGTTAGGTTTAGGTTTACTGGTCACGGTTACGGTTACGTTAAGGGGGTAGCATTAGGGTTAGGGTTAGGGTTAGGGTTAAGGGATAGGATTAGGGATAAGTGTTGGGCTTAGGGTTAGGGTTTAGTGTTAGGGTTAGCATTGAGGATTAGGGTTAGGGTCAGGGTTAAATGCTTGGGTGCGGGTAATGGTCAGGGTCAGGGTTAAGGTTCCCGGATAGGGTTAGTGTTAAGGGTTACGGGTAGGTTTAGGGTTCAGGGTTAGTGTTAGCATTAGGGCTTAAGGTTAGCATTAGGCGGTAGGTTCAATTTAGGGTTAGATCTAGGCGTTAGGGTAAGGGCTAGCGTTAGGGTTAAGAGATAGGGTTAGGTTTAATGCTTAGGATTAGGGTTAGGGTTTGGGGTTAAAGTAAGTGTTAGGGGTTAGGTTTAAGGATCCAAGGTTAGGGTTATTTTTAGCTGTAGTGTTAGGGTTAGGGATAAGGGATCCCATTAGCATTATTGGTCTTCCTTACTGTAGGGTTAAGGGTTAGGCTTAGAGTTAAAGGTTAAGGTTAGGGTCAGTGTTAAGATTTCGGGTGAGGGTTAACGGTTAGGGTAAAGGTTAAGCGTTAGGGTTAGGGATTAGTGATTAGGGTTTTTGGTTAGTGTTAGGGTTAGCGGTTAGGAGTTAGTGTTTTATGAAGGGGTATGGTTAGAATTAGGATTGGGGTTAGAGTTAGGGTGAGGTATAGGGGTTAGGTTTAGGGGTTAGTTTTAGGGTAAAAGGATAGGATTAGGGTTACAGGTTGGGCTTAGGTTTAGGGTTAAAGTTTACTGCTAGGGTTAGGGATAGGGTTCAGGGTTAGCTTTAGGGGTTCTGGTTAGGGTTAGGTGTTAGGTTAGTGTCAGGGTTAGGTCTAGTCGTGAGGGTAAGGTTTAGGGTTAGCTTTAAGAGCTAGGGTTAGGTTTAATGGTTAGGATTAGGATTAGGGTTAAGGGTTAGGGTAAGGCTTAGGGGTTAGGGTGAAGGGTTAGGGTCAAGGGTTAGGGTTTTTGTTAGGCATAGCGTTGGGGTTAGAAGTAAGGGTTACTGTCAGTGTTAGGGTTGTAGGTAGGGTTACGGTTAGGGTTAGCGGTTTTGAATTATGGTTAGGGATTAGGTGTCACAGTGATGACTAGGAGATAGGGTTAGAATTATGGGATAGGGGTTGTTCTCAGGAAATGGGTTATGCATTAACGTTAGGATAAGAGGTTAAAGTTAGGCGCACGGTGAGGTTTACGTGTTAAGGGGGGAAATAGGAACAGGGTTGGGTGTTATGTTCAGGGTTAGGGTTATCTGTTAAAGGTATTGTTTATGCTTAGCGCGCGGGCCCTGTCTGCATTAGGCGGGCGGGGGGAGTTTAGGGGGCTGGGATTGTACCTGGGAACCCACTCTATCATACTCTGGGTATGGGCCCGTGGGTTTCATGCAGGACACAGTGGTAGAGCCTCCTTTCACTCATGGCATGGGAGGATTGCAGGCTTTCTAAACTCTAAGAAAGCAAGAAGTCTGAGAATTAGATTTAGGGTTAGGATTCTGGTTAGGGTTAAGGATGAAGTTTAGTGTTAGGGTGAGGGCTTAGGGTTAGGGATTAGGGTTAGGGTTAAAGGTTACTCTTAGGTTTAATGGTTACACTTTGGTTTAGGGTTGAGGTTTACGGTTAGGGTTAAGATGAGGGGTTAGGGTTTGGTACAGGGTTAGGGTTAAGTGTTAGGTTTAGGGTTGAAGATTAGGATTAGGGTTAGGATTAAAGGTTAGCGTGAGAGTTAACGCTTAGGGTTAAGGTTAAGAGTTAGGGTTTAGGGTTAGGGTTAGTTTTAGGGTTAGAGTTATGTGCTATGGTTTGTGTTAGAGGTTAGGGTTAGGTTTACTGGTCACGGTTAGGGTTCCGTTTAGGGGGTAGCATTAGGGTTAGGGTTAGGGTTAAGGGATAGGATTAGGGATAAGTGTTGGGCTTAGGGTTAGGGTTTAGTGTTAGGGTTAGCATTAAGGATTAGGGTTAGGGTCAGGGTTAAATGCTTGGGTGCGGGTAATGGTTAGGGTCAGCATTAAGGTTCATGGATAGGGTTAGTGTTAAGGGTTACGGGTAGGTTTAGGGTTCAGGGTTAGTGTTAGCATTAGGGCTTAAGGTTAGGATTAGGCGGTAGGTTAGATTTAGGGTTAGATCTAGGCGTTAGGGTAAGGGCTAGCGTTAGGGTTAAGAGATAGGGTTAGGTTTAATGCTTAGGATTAGGGTTAGGGTTTTGGGTGAAACTAAGTGTTAGGGGTTAGGTTTAAGGACCCAAGGTTAGGGTTATTTTTAGCTGTAGTGTTAGGGTTAGGGATAAGGGATCCCATTAGCATTAAGGGTCTTCCTTACTGTAGGGTTAAGGGTTAGGCTTAGAGTTAAAGGTTAAGGTTAGGGTCAGTGTTAAGGTTTAGGGTGAGGGTTAATGGTTAGGGTAAAGGTTAAGCGTTAGGGTTAGGGATTAGTGATTAGGGTTTTTGGATAGTGTTAGGGTTAGCGGTTAGGAGTTAGTGTTTTATGAAGGGGTATGGTTAGAATTAGGATTGGGGTTAGAGTTAGGGTGAGGTATAGGGGTTAGGTTTAGGGGTTAGTTTTAGGGTAAAAGGATAGGATTAGGGTTACGGGTTGGGCTTAGGTTTAGGGTTAAAGTTTACTGCTAGGGTTAGGGATAGGGTTCAGGGTTAGCTTTAGGGGTTCTGGTTAGGGTTAGGTGTTAGGTTAGTGTCAGGGTTAGGTCTAGTCGTGAGGATAAGGTTTAGGGTTAGCTTTAAGAGCTAGGGTTAGGTTTAATGGTTAGGATTAGGATTAGGGTTAAGGGTTAGGGTAAGGCTTAGGGGTTAGGGTGAAGGGTTAGGGTCAAGGGTTAGGGTTTTTGTTAGGCATAGCATTGGGGTTAGAAGTAAGGGTTACTGTCAGTGTTAGGGTTGTAGGTAGGGTTACGGTTAGGGTTAGCGGTTTAGAATTAGGGTTAGGGATTAGGTGTCACAGTGATGACTAGGAGATAGGGTTGGAATTATGGGATAGGGGTTGTTCTCAGGAAATGGGTTATGCATTAACGTTAGGATAAGAGGTTAAAGTTAGGCGCACGGTGAGGTTTACGTGTTAAGGGGAGAAATAGGAACAGGGTTGGGTGTTATGTTCAGGGTTAGGGTTATCTGTTAAAGGTATTGTTTATGCTTAGCGCACGGGCCCTGTCTGCATTAGGCGGGCGGGGGGAGTTTAGGGTGCTGGGATTGTACCCGAGAACCCACTCCATCATACTCTGGGTATGGGCCCGTGGGTTTCATGCAGGACACAGTGGTAGAGCCTCCTTTCACGCATGGCATGGGAGGATTGCAGGCTTTCTAAACTCTAAGGAAGCAAGAAGTCTGAGAATTAGATTTAGGGTGAGGATTCTGGTTAGGGATAAGGATGAAGTTTAGTGTTAGGGTGAGGGCTTAGGGTTAGGGAATAGGGTTAGGGTTAAAGGTTACTCTTAGGTTTAACTGTTACACTTTGGTTTAGGGTTGAGGTTTACTGTTAGGGTTAAGATGAGGGGTTAGGGTTTGGTACAGGGTTAGGGTTAAGTGTTAGGTTTAGGGTTGAAGATTAGGATTAGGGTTAGGATTAAAGGTTAGTGTGAGAGTTAACGCTTAGGGTTAAGGTTAAGAGTTAGGGTTTAGGGTTAGGGTTAGGGTTAGGGTTAGTTTTAGGGTTAGAGTTATGTGCTACGGTTTGTGTTAAAGGTTAGGATTCGGTTTACTGGTCACGGTTAGGGTTACGTTTAGGGGGAAGCATTAGGGTTAGGGTTAGGGTTAAGGGATAGGATTAGGGATAAGTGTTGAGCTTAGGATTAGGGTTTAGTGTTAGGGTTAGCATTAAGGATTAGGGTTAGGGTCAGGGTTAAATGCTTGGGTGCGGGTAATGGTTAGGGTCAGGGTTAAGGTTCACGGATAGGGTTAGTGTTAAGGGTTACGGGTAGGTTTAGGGTTCAGGGTTAGTGTTAGCATTAGGGCTTAAGGTTAGGATTAGGCGGTAGGTTAGATTTAGGGTTAGATCTAGGCGTTAGTGGAAGGGCTAGCGTTAGGGTTAAGAGATAGGGTTAGGTTTAATGCTTAGGATTAGGGTTAGGGTTTGGGGTTAAAGTAAGTGTTAGGGGTTAGGTTTAAGGATCCAAGGTTAGGGTTATTTTTAGCTGTAGTGTTAGGGTTAGGGATAAGGGATCCCATCAGCATTAAGGGTCTTCCTTACTGTAGGGTTACGGGTTAGGCTTAGAGTTAAAGGTTAAGGTTAGGGTCAGTGTTAGGATTTAGGGTGAGGGTTAACGGTTAGGGTAAAGGTTAAGCGTTAGGGTTAGGGATTAGTGATTAGGGTTTTTGGTTAGTGTTAGGGTTAGCGGTTAGGAGTTAGTGTTTTATGAAGGGGTATGGTTAGAATTAGGATTGGGGTTAGAGTTAGGGTGAGGTATAGGGGTTAGGTTTAGAGGTTAGTTTTAGGGTAAAAGGATAGGATTAGGGTTACGGGTTGGGCTTAGGTTTAGGGTTAAAGCTTACTGCTAGGGTTAGGGATAGGGTTCAGGGTTAGCTTTAGGGGTTCTGGTTAGGGTTAGGTGTTAGGTTAGTGTCAGGGTTAGGTCTAGTCGTGAGGGTAAGGTTTAGGGTTAGCTTTAAGAGCTAGGGTTAGGTTTAATGGTTAGGATTAGGATTAGAGTTAAGGGTTAGGGTAAGGCTTAGGGGTTAGTGTGAAGGTTTAGGGTCAAGGGTTAGGGTTTTTGTTAGGCATAGCGTTGGGGTTACAAGTAAGCGTTACTGTCAGTGTTAGGGTTGTAGGTAGGGTTAGCGGTTTAGAATTAGGGTTAGGGATTAGGTGTCACAGTGATGACTAGGAGATAGGGTTAGAATTATGGGATAGGGGTTGTTCTCAGGAAATGGGTTATGCATTAACGTTAGGATAAGAGGTTAAAGTTAGGCGGACGGTGAGGTTTACGTGTTAAGGGGAGAAATAGGAACAGGGTTGGGTGTTATGTTCAGGGTTAGGGTTATCTGTTAAAGGTATTGTTTATGCTTAGCGCACGGGCCCTGTCTGCATTAGGCGGGCGGGGGGAGTTTAGGGGGCTGGGATGGTACCCGGGAACCCACTCTATCATACTCTGGGTATGGGCCCGTGGGTTTCATGCAGGACACAGTGGTAGAGCCTTCTTTCACGCATGGCATGGGAGGATTGCAGGCTTTCTAAACTCTAAGAAAGCAAGAAGTCTGAGAATGAGATTTAGGGTTAGGATTCTGGTTAGGGTTAAGGATGAAGTTTAGTGTTAGGGTTAGGGCTTAGGGATAGGGATTAGGGTTAGGGTTAAAGGTTACTCTTAGGTTTAACGGTTACACTTTGGTTTCGGGTTTAGGTTTACGGTTAGGGTTAAGATGAGGGGTTAGGGTTTGGTACAAGGTTAGGGTTAAGTGTTAGGTTTGGGGTTGAAGATTAGGATTAGGGTTAGGATTAAAGGTTAGCATGAGAGTTAACGCTTAGGGTTAAGGTTAAGAGTTAGGTTTAGGGTTAGGGTTAGTTTTAGGGTTAGAGTTATGTGCTATGGTTTGTGTTAGAGGTTAGGGTTAGGTTTACTGGTCACGGTGAGGGTTACGTTAAGGGGTTAGCATTAGGGTTAGGGTTAAGGGATAGGATTAGGGTTAAGTGTTGGTCTTAGGTTTAGGGTTTAGTGTTAGGGTTATCATTAATGATTAGGGGTAGGGTCAGGGTTAAATGCTTGGGTGCGGGTAATGGTTAGGCTCAGGGTTAAGGTTCACGGATAGGGTTAGTGTTAAGGGTTACGGGTAGCTTTAGGGTTCAGGGTTAGAGTTAGCATTAGGGTTTAAGGTTAGGATTAGGCGGTAGGTTAGATTTAGGGTTAGATCTAGGCCTTAAGGTAAGGGCTAGCGTTAGGGTTAAGAGATAGGGTTAGGTTTAATGCTTAGGATTAGGGTTAGGGTTTGGGGTTAAAGTAAGTGTTAGGGGTTAGGTTTCAGGATCCCAGGTTAGGGTTATTTTTAGCTGTAGTGTTAGGGTTAGGGATAAGGGATCCCATTAGCATTAAGGGTCTTCCTTACTGTAGGGTTAAGGGTTAGGCTTAGAGTTAAAGGTTAAGGTTAGGGTCAGTGTTAAGATTTAGGGTGAGGGTTAACGGTTAGGGTAAAGGTTAAGCGTTAAGGTTAGGGATTAGTGATTAGGGATTTTGGTTAGTGTTAGGGTTAGCGGTTAGGAGTTAGTGTTTTATGAAGGGGTATGGTTAGAATTAGGATTGGGGTTAGAGTTAGGGTGAGGTATAGGGGTTAGGTTTAGGGGTTAGTTTTAGGGTAAAAGGATAGGATTAGGGTTACGGGTTGGGCTTAGGTTTAGGGTTAAAGTTTACTGCTAGGGTTAGGGATAGGGTTCAGGGTTAGCTTTAGGGGTTCTGGTTAGGGTTAGGTGTTAGGTTAGTGTCAGGGTTAGGTCTAGTCGTGAGGGTAAGGTTTAGGGTTAGCTTTAAGAGCTAGGGTTAGGTTTAATGGTTAGGATTAGGATTAGGGTTAAGGGTTAGGGTAAGGGTTAGGGGTTAGGGTGAAGGCTTAGGGTCAAGGGTTAGGGTTTTTGTTAGGCATAGCGTTGGGGTAGGAAGTAAGGGTTACTGTCAGTGTTAGGGTTGTAGGTAGGGTTACGGTTAGGGTTAGCGGTTTAGAATTAGGGTTAGGGATTAGGTGTCACAGTGATGACTAGCAGATAGGGTTAGAATTATGGGATAGGGGTTGTTCTCAGGAAATGGGTTATGCATTAACGTTAGGATAAGAGGTTAAAGTTAGGCGCACGGTGAGGTTTACGTGTTAAGGGGAGAAATAGGAACAGGGTTGGGTGTTATGTTCAGGGTTAGGGTTATCTGTTAAAGGTATTGTTTATGCTTAGCGCACGGGCCCTGTCTGCAGTAGGCGGGCGGGGGGAGTTTAGGGGGCTGGGATTGTACCCGGGAACCCACTCTATCATACTCTGGGTATGGGCCCGTGGGTTTCATGCAGGACACAGTGGTAGAGCCTCCTTTCACGCATGGCATGGGAGGATAGCCGGCTTTCTAAACTCTTAGAGAGCAAGAAGTCTGAGAATTAGATTTAGGGTTAGGATTCTGGTTAGGGTTAAGGATGAAGTTTAGTGTTAGGGTGAGGGCTTAGGGTTAGGGATTAGGATTAGGGTTAAAGGTTACTCTTAGTTTTAATGGTTACACTTTGGTTTAGGGTTGAGGTTTACGGTTAGGGTTAAGATGAGGGGTTAGGGTTTGGTACAGGGTTAGGGTTAAGTGTTAGGTTTAGGGTTGAAGATTAGGATTAGGGTTAGGATTAAAGGTTAGCGTGAGAGTTAACGCTTAGGGTTAAGGTTAAGGGTTAGGCTTTAGGGTTAGGGTTAGGGTTAGTTTTAGGGTTAGAGTTATGTGCTATGGTTCGTGATAGAGGTTAGGGTTAGGTTTACTGGTCACGGTTAGGGTTACGTTTAGGGGTTAGCATTAGGGTTAGGGTTAGGGTTAAGGGATAGGATTAGGGATAAGTGTTGGGCTTAGGGTTAGGGTTTAGTGTTAGGGTTAGCATTAAGGATTAGGGTTAGGGTCAGGGTTAAATGCTTGGGTGCGGGTAATGGTTAGGGTCAGGGTTAAGGTTCACGGATAGGGTTAGTGTTAAGGGTTACGGGTAGGTTTAGGGTTCAGGGTTAGTGTTAGCCTTAGGCCTTAAGGTTAGGATTGGGCGGTAGGTTAGATTTAGGGTTAGATCTAGGCGTTAGGGTAAGGGCTAGCGTTAGGGTTAAGAGATAGGGTTAGGTTTAATGCTTAGGATTAGGGTTAGGGTTTGGGGTTAAAGTAAGTGTTAGGGGTTAGGTTTAAGGATCCAAGGTTAGGGTTATTTTTAGCTGTAGTGTTAGGGTTAGGGATAAGGGATCCCATTAGCATTAAGGGTCTTCCTTACTGTAGGGTTAAGGGTTAGGCTTAGAGTTAAAGGTTAAGGTTAGGGTCAGTGTTAAGATTTAGGGTGAGGGTTAACGGTTAGGGTAAAGGTTAAGCGTTAGGGTTAGGGATTAGTGATTAGGGTTTTTGGTTAGTGTTGGGTTAGCGGTTAGGAGTTAGTGTTTTATGAAGGGGTATGGTTAGAATTAGGATTCGGGTTAGAGTTAGGGTGAGGTATAGGGGTTAGGTTTAGCGGTTAGTTTTAGGGTAAAAGGATAGGATTAGGGTTACGGGTTGGGCTTAGGTATAGGGTTAAAGTTTACTGCTAGGGTTAGGGATAGGGTTCAGGGTTAGCTTTAGGGGTTCTGGTTAGGGTTAGGTGTTAGGTTAGTGTCAGGGTTAGGTCTAGTCGTGAGGGTAAGGTTTAAGGTTAGCTTTAAGAGTAGGGTTAGGTTTAATGGTTAGGATTAGGATTAGGGTTAAGGGTTAGGGTAAGGGTTAGGGGTTAGGGTGAAGGGTTAGGGTCGAGGGTTAGGGTTTTTGTTAGGCATAGCGTTGGGGTTAGAAGTAAGGGTTACTGTCAGTGTTAGGGTTGTAGGTAGGGTTACGGTTAGGGTTAGCGGTTTAGAATTAGGTTTAGGGATTAGGTGTAACAGTGATGACTAGGATATAGGGTTAGAATTATGGGATAGGGGTTGTTCTCAGGAAATGGGTTCTGCATTAACGTTAGGATAAGAGGTTAAAGTTAGGCGCACGGTGAGGTTTACGTGTTAAGGGGAGAAATAGGAACAGGGTTGGGTGTTATGTTCAGGGTTAGGGTTATCTGTTAAAGGTATTGTTTATGCTCAGCGCACGGGCCCTGTCTGCATTAGGCGGGCGGGGGGAGTTTAGGGGGCTGGGATTGTACCCGGGAACCCACTCTATCATACTCTGGGTATGGGCCCGTGGGTTTCATGCAGGACACAGTGGTAGAGCCTCCTTTCACGCATGGCATGGGAGGATTGCAGGCTTTCTAAATTCTAAGAAAGCAAGAAGACTGAGAATTAGATTTAGGGTTAGGATTCTGGTTAGGGTTAAGGATGAAGTTTAGTGTTAGGGTGAGGGCTTAGGGTTAGGGATTAGGGTTAGGGTTAAAGGTTACTCTTAGGTTTAACAGTTACACTTTGGTTTAGGGTTGAGGTTTACGGTTAGGGTTAAGATGGGGGGTTAGGGTTAGGTACAGGGTTAGGGTTAAGTGGTAGGTTTAGGGTTGAAGATTAGGATTAGGGTTAGGATTAAATGTTAGAGTGAGAGTTAACGCTTAGGGTAAAGGTTAAGAGTTAGGGTTTACGGTTAGGTTTAGGGTTAGTTTTAGGGTTAGAGTTATGTGCTATGGTTTGTGTTAGAGGTTAGGGTTAGGTTTAATGGTCACGGTGAGGGTTACGTTAAGGGGTTAGCATTAGGGTTAGGGTTAAGGGATAGGATTAGGGTTAAGTGTTGGTCTTAGGTTTAGGGTTTAGTGTTAGGGTTATCATTAAGGATTAGGGGTAGGGTCAGGGTTAAATGCTTGGGTGCGGGTAATGGTTAGGCTCAGGGTTAAGGTTCACGGATAGGGTTAGTGTTAAGGGTTACGGGTAGCTTTAGGGTTCAGGGTTAGAGTTAGCATTAGGGTTTAAGGTTAGGATTAGGCGGTAGGTTAGATTTAGGGTTAGATCTAGGCCTTAAGGTAAGGGCTAGCGTTAGGGTTAAGAGATAGGGTTAGGTTTAATGCTTAGGATTAGGGTTAGGGTTTGGGGTTAAAGTAAGTGTTAGGGGTTAGGTTTCAGGATCCAAGGTTAGGGTTATTTTTAGCTGTAGTGTTAGGGTTAGGGATAAGGGATCCCATTAGCATTAAGGGTCTTCCTTACTGTAGGGTTAAGGGTTAGGCTTAGAGTTAAAGGTTAAGGTTAGGGTCAGTGTTAAGATTTAGGGTGAGGGTTAACGGTTAGGGTAAAGGTTAAGCGTTAGGGTTAGGGATTAGTGATTAGGGATTTTGGTTAGTGTTAGGGTTAGCGGTTAGGAGTTAGTGTTTTATGAAGGGGTATGGTTAGAATTAGGATTGGGGTTAGAGTTAGGGTGAGGTATAGGGGTTAGGTTTAGGGGTTAGTTTTAGGGTAAAAGGATAGGATTAGGGTTACGGGTTGGGCTTAGGTTTAGGGTTAAAGTTTACTGCTAGGGTTAGGGATAGGGTTCAGGGTTAGCTTTAGGGGTTCTGGTTAGGGTTAGGTGTTAGGTTAGTGTCAGGGTTAGGTCAAGTCGTGAGGGTAAGGTTTAGGGTTAGCTTTAAGAGCTAGGGTTAGGTTTAATGGTTAGGATTAGGATTAGGGTTAAGGGTTAGGGTAAGGGTTAGGGGTTAGGGTGAAGGCTTAGGGTCAAGGGTTAGGGTTTTTGTTAGGCATAGCGTTGGGGTAGGAAGTAAGGGTTACTGTCAGTGTTAGGGTTGTAGGTAGGGTTACGGTTAGGGTTAGCGGTTTAGAATTAGGGTTAGGGATTAGGTGTCACAGTGATGACTAGCAGATAGGGTTAGAATTATGGGATAGGGGTTGTTCTCAGGAAATGGGTTATGCATTAACGTTAGGATAAGAGGTTAAAGTTAGGCGCACGGTGAGGTTTACGTGTTAAGGGGAGAAATAGGAACAGGGTTGGGTGTTATGTTCAGGGTTAGGGTTATCTGTTAAAGGTATTGTTTATGCTTAGCGCACGGGCCCTGTCTGCAGTAGGCGGGCGGGGGGAGTTTAGGGGGCTGGGATTGTACCCGGGAACCCACTCTATCATACTCTGGGTATGGGCCCGTGGGTTTCATGCAGGACACAGTGGTAGAGCCTCCTTTCACGCATGGTATGGGAGGATAGCAGGCTTTCTAAACTCTTAGAGAGCAAGAAGTCTGAGAATTAGATTTAGGGTTAGGATTCTGGTTAGGGTTAAGGATGAAGTTTAGTGTTAGGGTGAGGGCTTAGGGTTAGGGATTAGGATTAGGGTTCAAGGTTACTCTTAGTTTTAATGGTTACACTTTGGTTTAGGGTTGAGGTTTACGGTTAGGGTTAAGATGAGGGGTTAGGGTTTGGTACAGGGTTAGGGTTAAGTGTTAGGTTTAGGGTTGAAGATTAGGATTAGGGTTAGGATTAAAGGTTAGCGTGAGAGTTAACGCTTAGGGTTAAGGTTAAGGGTTAGGCTTTAGGGTTAGGGTTAGGGTTAGTTTTAGGGTTAGAGTTATGTGCTATGGTTCGTGTTAGAGGTTAGGGTTAGGTTTACTGGTCACGGTTAGGGTTACGTTTAGGGGTTAGCATTAGGGTTAGGGTTAGGGTTAAGGGATAGGATTAGGGATAAGTGTTGGGCTTAGGGTTAGGGTTTAGTGTTAGGGTTAGCATTAGGATTAGGGTTAGGGTCAGGGTTAAATGCTTGGGTGCGGGTAATGGTTAGGGTCAGGGTTAAGGTTCACGGATAGGGTTAGTGTTAAGGGTTACGGGTAGGTTTAGGGTTCAGGGTTAGTGTTAGCCTTAGGCCTTAAGGTTAGGATTAGGCGGTAGGTTAGATTTAGGGTTAGATCTAGGCGTTAGGGTAAGGGCTAGCGTTAGGGTTAAGAGATAGGGTTAGGTTTAATGCTTAGGATTAGGGTTATGGTTTGGGGTTAAAGTAAGTGTTAGGGGTTAGGTTTAAGGATCCAAGGTTAGGGTTATTTTTAGCTGTAGTGTTAGGGTTAGGGATAAGGGATCCCATTAGCATTAAGGGTCTTCCTTACTGTAGGGTTAAGGGTTAGGCTTAGAGTTAAAGGTTAAGGTTAGGGTCAGTGTTAAGATTTAGGGTGAGGGTTAACGGTTAGGGTAAAGGTTAAGCGTTAGGGTTAGGGATTAGTGATTAGGGTTTTTGGTTAGTGTTGGGTTAGCGGTTAGGAGTTAGTGTTTTATGAAGGGGTATGGTTAGAATTAGGATTGGGGTTAGAGTTAGGGTGAGGTATAGGGGTTAGGTTTAGCGGTTAGTTTTAGGGTAAAAGGATAGGATTAGGGTTACGGGTTGGGCTTAGGTATAGGGTTAAAGTTTACTGCTAGGGTTAGGGATAGGGTTCAGGGTTAGCTTTAGGGGTTCTGGTTAGGGTTAGGTGTTAGGTTAGTGTCAGGGTTAGGTCTAGTCGTGAGGGTAAGGTTTAAGGTTAGCTTTAAGAGTAGGGTTAGGTTTAATGGTTAGGATTAGGATTAGGGTTAAGGGTTAGGGTAAGGGTTAGGGGTTAGGGTGAAGGGTTAGGGTCGAGGGTTAGGGTTTTTGTTAGGCATAGCGTTGGGGTTAGAAGTAAGGGTTACTGTCAGTGTTAGGGTTGTAGGTAGGGTTACGGTTAGGGTTAGCGGTTTAGAATTAGGTTTAGGGATTAGGTGTAACAGTGATGACTAGGATATAGGGTTAGAATTATGGGATAGGGGTTGTTCTCAGGAAATGGGTTCTGCATTAACGTTAGGATAAGAGGTTAAAGTTAGGCGCACGGTGAGGTTTACGTGTTAAGGGGAGAAATAGGAACAGGGTTGGGTGTTATGTTCAGGGTTAGGGTTATCTGTTAAAGGTATTGTTTATGCTCAGCGCACGGGCCCTGTCTGCATTAGGCGGGCGGGGGGAGTTTAGGGGGCTGGGATTGTACCCGGGAACCCACTCTATCATACTCTGGGTATGGGCCCGTGGGTTTCATGCAGGACACAGTGGTAGAGCCTCCTTTCACGCATGGCATGGGAGGATTGCAGGCTTTCTAAATTCTAAGAAAGCAAGAAGACTGAGAATTAGATTTAGGGTTAGGATTCTGGTTAGGGTTAAGGATGAAGTTTAGTGTTAGGGTGAGGGCTTAGGGTTAGGGATTAGGGTTAGGGTTAAAGGTTACTCTTAGGTTTAACAGTTACACTTTGGTTTAGAGTTGAGGTTTACGGTTAGGGTTAAGATGGGGGGTTAGGGTTAGGTACAGGGTTAGGTTTAAGTGGTAGGTTTAGGGTTGAAGATTAGGATTAGGGTTAGGATTAAATGTTAGAGTGAGAGTTAACGCTTAGGGTAAAGGTTAAGAGTTAGGGTTTACGGTTAGGTTTAGGGTTAGTTTTAGGGTTAGAGTTATGTGCTATGGTTTGTGTTAGAGGTTAGGGTTAGGTTTCCTGGTCACGGTGAGGGTTACGTTAAGGGGTTAGCATTAGGGTTAGGGTTAAGGGATAGGATTAGGGTTAAGTGTTGGTCTTAGGTTTAGGGTTTAGTGTTAGGGTTATCATTAAGGATTAGGGGTAGGGTCAGGGTTAAATGCTTGGGTGCGGGTAATGGTTAGGCTCAGGGTTAAGGTTCACGGATAGGGTTAGTGTTAAGGGTTACGGGTAGCTTTAGGGTTCAGGGTTAGAGTTAGCATTAGGGCTTAAGGTTAGTATTAGGCGGTAGGTTAGATTTAGGGTTAGATTTAGGCATTAGGGTATGGGCTAGCGTTAGGGTTAAGAGATAGGGTTAGGTTTAATGCTTAGGATTAGGGTTAGGGTTTGGGGTTAAAGTAAGTGTTAGGGGTTAGGTTTCAGGATCAAAGGTTAGGGTCATTTTTAGCTGTAGTGTTAGGGTTAGGGATAAGGGATCCCATTAGCATTAAGGGTTTTCCTTACTGTAGGGTTAAGGGTTAGGCTTAGAGTTAAAGGTTAAGGTTAGGGTCAGTGTTAAGATTTACGGTGAGGGTTAACGGTTAGGGTAAAGGTTAAGCCTTAGGGTTAGGGATTAGTGATTAGGGTTTTTGGTTAGTGTTAGTGTTAGTGGTTTGGAGTTAGTGTTTTATGAAGGGGTATGGTTAGAATTAGGATTGGGGTTAGAGTTAGGGTGAGGTATAGGGGTTAGGTTTAGGGGTTAGTTTTAGGGTAAAAGGATCGGATTAGGATTACGGGTTGGGCTTAGGTTTAGGGTTAAAGTTCACTGCTAGGGTTAGGGATAGGGTTCAGGGTTAGCTTTAGGGGTTCTGGTTAGGGTTAGGTGTTAGGTTAGTGTCAGGGTTAGGTCTAGTCGTGAGGGTAAGGTTTAGGGTTAGCTTTAAGAGCTAGGGTTAGGTTTAATGGTTAGGATTAGGATTAGGGTTAAGGGTTACGGTAAGGCTTAGGGGTTAGAGTGAAGGGTTAGGGTCAAGGGTTAGGGTTTTTGTTAGGCATAGCGTTGGGGTTAGAAGTAAGGGTTACTGTCAGTGTTAGGGTTGTAGGTAGGGTTACGGTTAGGGTTAGCGGTTTAGAATTAGGGTTAGGGATTAGGTGTCACAGTGATGACTAGGAGATAGGGTTAGAATTATGGGATAGGGGTTGTTCTCAGGAAATGGGTTATGCATTAACGTTAGGATAAGAGGTTAAAGTTAGGCGCACGGTGAGGTTTACGTGTTAAGGGGAGAAATAGGAACAGGGTTGGGTGTTATGTTCAGGGTTAGGGTTATCTGTTAAAGGTATTGTTTATGCTTAGCGCACGGGCCCTGTCTGCATTAGGCGGGCGGGGGGAGTTTAGGGGGCTGGGATTGTACCCGGGAACCCACTCTATCATACTCTGGGTATGGGCCCGTGGGTTTCATGCAGGACACAGTGGTAGAGCCTCCTTTCATGCATGGCATGGGAGGATTGCAGGCTTTCTAAACTCTAAGAAAGCAAGAAGTCTGAGAATTAGATTTAGGGTTAGGATTATGGTTAGGGTTAAGGATGAAGTTTAGTGTTAGGGTGAGGGCTTAGGGTTAGGGATTAGGGTTAGGGTAAAAGGTTACTCTTAGGTTTAACGGTTACACTTTGGTTTAGGGTTGAGGTTTACGGTTAGGGTTAAGATGAGGGGTTAGGTTTAGGTACAGGGTTAGGGTTAAGTGTTAGGTTTAGGGTTGAAGATTAGGATTAGGGTTAAGATTAAAGGTTAGCGTGAGAGTTAACGCTTAGGGTTAAGGTTAAGAGTTAGGGTTTAGGGTTAGGGTTCGGGTTAGGGTTAGTTTTAGGTTTAGAGTTATGTGCTATGGTTTGTGTTAGAGGTTAGGGTTAGGTTTACTGGTGACGGTTAGGGTTACGTTTAGGGGGTAGCATTAGGGTTAGGCTTAGGGTTAAGGGATAGGATTAGGGTTAAGTGTTGGGCTTAGGGTTAGGGTTTAGTGTTAGGGTTATCATTAAGGATTAGGAGTAGGGTCAGGGTTAAATGCTTGGGTGCCGGTAATGATTAGGTTCAGGGTTAAGGTTCACGGATAGGGTT